>NC_056728.1:1115947154-1115949654 GCF_019279795.1 Protopterus annectens
AGGAGATGAGATGCATGGCAAAGAGAGAGGTGGTGAAGGCTAAGGATAAGGCATATGAAGAGTTGTATGAAAGGTTGGACACTAAGGAGGGAGAGAAGGACCTGTACTGATTGGCTAGACAGAGGGACTGAGCTAGGAAAGATGTGCAACAGGTAAAGGTGATAAAGGATAATGAGGGAAACATGCTCACAAGTGAGGAGAGTGTGTTGAGGAGATGGAAATAGTACTTTGAGGGGTTGATGAATGAAGAGAATGAGAGGGAGAGAAGGTTGGATGATGTAGGGATAGTGAATCATGAAGTACAATGGATTAGCAAGGAGGAAGTAAGGATAGCTATGAAGAGAATGAAGAATGGAAAGGCTGTTGTCCCAGATGACATACCTGTGGAAGCATGGAGGTGTTTAGGTGAAATGGCAGTGGAGTTGTTAACCAGATTGTTTAATGAAATCTTGGGAAGTGAGAGGATGCCTGAGGAATGGAGAAAAAGTGTTTTGGTACCGATATTTAAGAATAAGGGTGATGTACAGAGCTGTAGTAACTACAGAGGGATTAAATTGATCAGTCACAGCATGAAGTTATGGGAAAGAGTAGTGGAAGCTAGGTTAAAAAGGGATGTGATGATTAGTGAACAGCAATATGGTTTCATGCCGGGAAAGAGCACTACAGATGTGATGTTTGCTCTGAGAGTGTTGATGGAGAAGTACAGAGAATGTCAGAAGGAGTTGCATTGTGTTTTTGTAGACTTGGAGAAAGCATATGACAGGGTGCCTAGAGAGGAGTTGTGGTTTTGTATGAGGAAGTCAGGAGTGTCAGAGAAGTATGTAAGAGTGGTACAGGATATGTACGAGGGTAGTGTGACAGCGGTGAGGTCTGCGGTGGGAGTGTCGGATGCGTTTAAGGTGGAGGTGGGGTTACATCAAGGATCAGCTCTGAGCCCTTTCATATTTGCAATGGTGATTGACAGGTTGACAGACGAGATCAGACAGGAGTACCCAAGGGCAATGATGTTTGCAGATGACATTGTGATCTGTAGTGAGAGTAGGGAACAGGTGGAGGAGACCCTGGAGAGATGAAGATATGCTCTAGAGAGAAGAGGAATGAAGGTCAGCAGGACTAAGACAGAATGTATGTGTGTGAATGAGAGGGAGGATAGAGGTGAGGATGCAAGGAGTAGTGGTGACGAAGGTGGATGAGTTTAAATACTTGGGGTCAGTAGTTCAGAGTAACGGTGAGTGTGGAAGAGAGGTGAAGAAGAGAGTACAGGCAGGATGGAGTGGGTGGAGAAGAGAGTCAGGAGTGGTTTGTGACAGACAAGTACCTGTAACAGTGAAAGGGAAGGTCTACAAAAGAGTAGTGAGACCAGCTATGTTATATGGGTTGGAGACAGTGGCATTGACAAAAAGGCAGGAGTTGGAGCTGGATGTGCCAGAGTTAAAGATGTTAAGATTTGCACTGAGTGTGACGAGAGTAGACAGGATTAGGAATAAGTATATTAGAGGGTCAGCCCAGGTTGGAAGGTTTGGAGACAAAGTCAGAGAGGCAAGATTACGTTGGTTTGGACATGTGCTGAGGAGGGATGCTGAGTATATTGGGAAAAAGATGCTAAGGATGAAGCTATCATGTAACAGGAAAAGATGAAGGCCTAAGATAAGGTTTATGGATGTGGTGAGAGAGGACATGCAGGTGGCTGGTGTGACAGAGCAAGATGCAGAGAACAGGAAGAAATGGAAACAGGTGATCTGTTGTGGTGAACCCTAACAGGAACAGCCGAAAGAAGATGATGATGATTCTGTACAAAAGCACAGCTGTTGCTGTAGCAGAAATGGACAGCTATGGACCATCCATATACCCATCCTGCACATCACTAACTATCCATCACATTGTTTTCCCCTCTGTGTGCCCCCTTTTTCACCACTTTCCTATCACCCCTTTTCTTTCTTTTTCTTTTAAAGAAATTAGCACAGGGGTAAGTGGGAGTAAGCTGCAATAAGCAGCAGTAAGTGGCAGTAAGTGAATTTGCGCGATGCTAAGCGATGCCCACACAGATTAAGCAGTTCCCCATTTAACCATGTGTTGGTATCATTTGACATTGGGCAAACCCACTTACAACTGCTTAAAAGTGTCTTAATCACTCTTTTTTCATCAGCCTCTGTTCTCCCCAGCAACAAAATAAACAGCCCTTGCAGGTCTTGTACCGAGGGCCCTGTACATCATAGCAACAGCAATTTACCACTAAGCCATCTGAGATACAAAAATGACTGATGCTTTTTCAAACATATCATGCATTACAGCCACTTTACAATAGGGAAGAGACACTGTGTAATCAGGAATGATTGGTATCTACAAATATTTATTTATTTTTATTTATTTATTTAACATTTGTTGACCGGGAATGTCCGAATAGGTTTCACAGAGCCTGTTTTCAGCGGAGGCCCGGGGAGAAACACTCCAGATGCATGTCTTTGGAATATATTGGCATAAATATATGTATGAAAAGAAA
>NC_056728.1:1115954654-1116024654 GCF_019279795.1 Protopterus annectens
GTTACCTGTGAATATAACTCTGATACACATGTTTGTCTTGTACATCTAAGAGACCTATACAGAGCATGTGCATATTAAAGTACTGTTGCAGAAGTGTGTGTTGAAATGCATGTGATATAGTGAGTTCATACCATTCAACTGTACAGTGTTGTAACCACATTTGTGTCTGATATCTGTAGTCACTTACATATAGAGTTGTGTTATTTTAGGCAAACCATTGTCAAGTCGGTTAACAATGACATCGTAACATAATAGCCTAGTTATGAATGTGGGACATACTCCAGGTTAGCACTGTAATAGCAAAGCCTGCTGTGCTATTAACTTACTTATCTATGTATGTAAATAAATTGTGCATGATGTACTTGTGTGTAATAGTTTCAGTACTTACAACAGACATAAATGTTTACAGATACTGGTTGCAGCATTGCCATGACAATGAAATGGGTAGTAGAATAGGCATGATTATCAGGTTGTAATCTGAGAAGTGTGCAGTTGTGTTATGATCCTCTGTCCATGGCTACCACAAACAGCTATATGAACACCTTCATACAGTGGATATCAAGAGTGTACGCACCCCTGTTGAAATGCCAGGTTTGTGTACTATACGAAAAGGAGACCACAGAAATTCATTTCAAAAAATTTTTTGCACCATGAATGTGACCCATAAACTGTAGCATTCCATTGAAAAACAAATCTGTAAAACATAAAAAACATACTATAAGCTGGTTGCATACATGTGCACACACATAAACCACTACTTGATTGATGTACCTCTTGCAGTAATCACAGCATGCACTTTTTGGTTACACACATGCCATCAATTAACGAGACTCTAATTAACCCCAAATAATATTAAGCTGTCCTAGTAGGATTTATTTGACATTTACCCAGTTGCCTGCTACAGCAAAAGACATGCTTGCAGAGAGCTTACAGCATCAAAGGGATCTCATTGTGGAAAGGTATCAGTCAGGAGAAGAGTAGAAAGTGTCCACAACATTGGATATACCATGGAATACAGTGCAAATAGTCATCAAACAGGGGAGAAGATATGGGGCAACAATGACACTGCAAACACCTTGACTTCCATCCAAAATGGATGAAATGACAAGAAGACAACTGGTCATGGGGGCTACCAGGGGAACTACAGCAACACTGAATGAGCTGCAGGAATGTCTGCCAAGTACTGGGTGTGTACTACATGTGACAACAATCTTCTGTATTCCCCATATGTCTTCCCTGTGTGGTAGGGTTGCTAGATGTAAGCCTTTTCTTACACAGAAAAACATCCAGGGCTGGGCAAACATTGCAAAACAGTACATCAAGTTTCTGAAAATCATGTTGGGCAATGTGTCATGGTCTGATGACACCAAGGTTTGGCCCAAAACAACACTTTGCATCACCAAATGAACACCATCCCCCCGGTGAAGCATTGTGGTGGCAGCATCATGCTGTGGGGTTGCTTTTCATAAGCTGGAACTGGTCCTCTAGTCAAAGTGGAGGGAATTATGAACAGTTCCAAATACCAATCATTTTTGTCCCCAAACCTTCAGCCATTTGCTAGAAAGCTGAAGATGAAGAGGGATTTTACATCATGACAATGACCCCAAGCATATATCCAAATCAACAAAGGAATGGCTTCACCAGATGAAAATTACAGTTTGGGAATCTGCCAGCCAGTGGCCAGACCTACATCTAATAGGAAATCTGTTGTGCCATGATAATAGACTCCAACCTAAGATGGCAATGCTCTCAATATCTCAACAGGTGCTTCCACAAAGTATCTGTTGAAGGGTGTGCACACTCATGCAACCAGCTTATTGTACTGATTTTAATTTGCATATGTTTTCCCATAACAGATCATTATGTTTACAATGGAATTGTACATTAAAGGTGGGAATTGTATTGAAATGAGTTATTGTGGTGTCAAGTTACGATAGCACAAAGACCAGGCATTGTAACAGGGGTGTGTACACTTATATATCCACTGTAACTGTATGGACTCAGCAATACCTGACCTGTAAAACCCACCTCCACCAAGGTAGAGTAATCCCCTTTGGTGGACAGCATCAATACACAAACCACATAATATGTTGCTATATTGGCTGTACAGGGCCACATAGGTGCAGGCAACAACTTGGAAGAATGTCCATCTCTATCTGAACAAGCATGTAAGGTCACAGGTGACTCCCTGTAAGGTTAACTATGACTACAAATCAGACATATCCACCTGCCAAGGCGAGTCATAAGGGTATCTCCACATATGTTGTCAGTCTCAAAGGCAACAACACAATTCACCCTGTACTGGTGGTAAATCACACCTCATACACACATGCCATAGCTATAGGCATCCTGCATCAGACAGGTTAGGTGTGAACATCACCCCCCTTGTACCCCCATTCATATAGAGAGATATGCACATCAACTGCACCCCTCCCCTCGTCAGTGATGAGCAGGTACATATTGCCTACTGAAAGGCAACAACAGCAAGTCTCCATGGGGCCTGATAACATCCCTGTCTGCATCCTACATGAACTCAGGCATGTGCTCACAGTTCCATCACACACTGTAGTCAAACACAGCCTTGGCAACATCCACACCCCATCCACATGGAAGATGGCCCCTGTCATCCCTCTACACAGAAATGAATGGGGAATAGAGGTTTATGTAATTAACTGTCCATCATTGGAGAGAATATGACACATCATGGCCAGGAGTGCAATGCCAGCTAATATTGTGCTGATATATTACAGGGGTATGGTGTAGTTGTGAGTGTTGGCAACAAATATCCACTTTTGATGTGCAATTTCTGTCCATAATGTTGACAACTGTATGAGGTGCTATGATGTATTTCACTGTTTATGTCTTCCATGTGGGATGCAGCACCCAAGAAACCCACCCTACTCAGAGACTGAAACAGCTGAAATCATGGAAAGCATTGTGCAGAACTATGCTGTAATGTTTGGCCGTGGGCAGGAACATCTGTGGGAGTGGACATCCCTCTGGAATGACCTAGTCCACAGGGTAAATGATGTCAGTCTACACACAAGAACCTATGAGCAAGTCTGGCATCATGCAACCAACCTCATAGGTAATGCCTGGTTAAGGGCTGCTGCCGTAGCCAGAGAAAGCTCAGCCACAGGTGGAAGCCCATCCATGGAGGCCCCACTGACACCCACCGAGGTGCTCCTTACCAACCTTAGGGCATCCACCACAAGCAGACCACAGCATGTTGGATCCCGCATTGTGGATGTGGGTGCCCCCCACACAATGGATGAGGAGTGTGCAGGTAAGGCCCTAGTGCACATTACTAGAGTACTGTAGCATACATAGTTGTATCTGTACAGTATCTACATGCATATGTCAGATAAGATAGTAGTTGTGGACGGGGTTTCGTAATGCACATATGTGCACATCTATGGTGATGGGCAACATATTTCATAGTATCGAGGGTTGTATCTGTAGAGTATCTACATGCATATGTCAGATAAGATAGTAGTTGTGGACTGGGTTTGGTAATGCACATAAGTGCACATCTATGGTGATGGGCAGCATATTTAGTAGTATTGTGGGTTGTATCTGTAGAGTATCTGCATGCATATGTCAGATAAGATAGTAGTTGTGGGCAGGGTTTGGTAATGCACATAAGTGCACATCTATGGTGCTGGGCAGCATATTTCATAGTATTGGGGGTTGTACTGTTAATGTGCAGAAATGCTGCTTCCCCCCTGTACCAAGGTCACATGTGAGTCTGCTGACAGTACTTCTCTCCCACGTCTATTTAGCTCCCTCTGGTCTACAAGTGGGGCAGAAACCTGTAGCTGGTGATATGTAATTTATTTGTTGTACTTTGCCAATACACACTTAGCCATATTGCTTGATGTTCATGTTCACTTGTGGTGGTGTTAACTGTAGTGCATCACAGTGGTCACCACGGGGGCCTATCTGAAGGTTAATGTAACATTCCTACAGCATACCTCACAACCTGTCAGTGCAAGACATCTGGACACAGACCAATAAACTGGGGGAACAAATGGCCTACAGTAGGGACATGTATGAACCATTAATCCTATAAAATGGATACCACAGTGTACACACCCCTGTCAAGATGCCAAGTGTTTCTGATATATACAATGAGAGACCACAATATTACATTCCACACCTTTTCCTGCCTGTAATGTGATAATAACATGAACAATTAACTTGTAAAACCAAACAATATGCTAGGCCACCAAATATGGGGTATACAAACCTTACAATATTCTGGATGCATATGTGTGCACACCATCCAAATAACATATTGTAGGAGCAGCTTGTGATGTACTGACAGCATTCACTCTGCTTGGGTACACACCTGCCATCAAGTAAAGGGAATCGATGTAACAATGAATAACGGTCCACTGTCGGAGCAGTGTATTCATGACATTTGCTCAGTTGCCTGTACCAGAAGCAGCCATGGCTTGACACATCTTACAAAGCATCACAGGGATCTCATATTTGAAAGGTATCTGTCAGGAGAAGGTTACAACAAAATCACCGCATCATTGCATATACCATGGAACACAGTGGAGACAGTCATGAAAAGGTAGATTAAATATGCAACAACAGTGCTGTTGAAAAGAACCAGATGTCCTTCCAAAACAGATGAAAAGACATGTTGAGAACTGATCAGGGAAGCTGCTAGGAGACATGCAGCAACAGTGAGGGACTTGCAGGACTCTCTGGCAAGTACTGGTTGTGTAGTATATGTGGCAACAATCGCCTGGATTCTGCATAAGTCTGGCCTATGGGGTAGGTCAGTAGGTAGAAGGATTTACCCACAACAAACACCATGCAGGGCTGTGTACAAGTAGCAAAACATAACAACAAGTCTCCGAAAGGCATGTGTTGAAATGTGTAATGGTGTAATGAGACCAAGATTCAAACTCACATCCACTGTCCCTAAAGCTACCTGTGGTGCACAAGCAACACCTTACTTCACCTGAAGACCACCATCCACATGTTGAAACTCACTGATGGCAGTGCCCTGCTTTGGGGTTGCTGTTCATTAGCTGGAACTATGCCTATAGGCATGGTGGAGGGAATTATGAACAGTTTAAATAACACTCACATGTGGGCCAAAGCCATCAAATGTCTGCAAGATGGCTGAGGATGGAGAGGGGTTTCAGCTTCCAACACGACAATGACCTGAAGCATAGATCCAAAACTACCTAAGAATGGCTCCACCTGAATACAATCAAGAGTATGCATTGGGCCAGACAAAGACTAGACTTAACACCAATGGTAAATCCCCAGTGTAACCTCCAATGTCTGTGCACATGAGCTGCCCTTGCCAGCTGACAGAATTGGGGGACCTTTACAGGGAAGACTGTCCAAATAATACCAAGTCAAGATGTGCCATGCTGATACTCCCCTTCAGAGCAAGAGTGACTGCTGTACTTCACTTAACAGGTGTTTCAAAAAAGAATTGGTTTAAGGGTGTCCACACTTATGCAACCAGCATATCGTACACATCTCACTCAGTATGTTTCACAACTAACACATTAGTTTGTTTCTCGATTGGATTGCACAGTTCATATGTCATATTTAAGGTGGGTGATATTTTTGAATGTGGTATTGTGGTCTCATTTTATATGACACAAGATCCTGCCATGTTAACAGGGCTGTATACAATTATCATATCCACATTAAGCTTAGAAGGTTGTTGGTGTAACAGAATTTGTTTGAGCATGCATTCTGCTGGTGATGAGGTCTGCAAATCAAATGTATGTCATTAATTAGTTACATCAATCCTTTTATGATCCCAGTTATTTATCAGACAAATACATAGGGGTTGTGAGGAACAGAGCAAACATATGTGCCAGACATCTACACATTCTTCAATGATTTGTACAGTTGTGAGATATGGTCTACAGTAGTTGCCACTGTGCTATACAGGTGAGCAGCAATAATGTGTACATGGGTGCAGTGTATGCTAGGGGAATGGACATCACCTATTAACAGCACTCATGCATCTCAGAGATGTATATTGTTAGTAACAAGGATTGAGAATGGCTGCAATGCTTGATAACGAGGGCTGTGTGTCATGCATGTCATCTTTTGGGTAATGTGAGGTCTGTGTAATAGCTTTGAGCAACCTCACCTGTAAGCGTCTGCATGCATTTCTGTGTGCATGGCTGTTTGTGTGGCAGCCAACCATAATGCACAGGTATTAATTTACATGTATTGTCTTCCTCTCACAGGTGGCGATGGGGGTCAGGGTTCCTCCCGCATGGGAACTGATGTCAGTGTCTCTGCATACTCTGACAATGATGATAGACATAGTGAGGCAGAGGCGGGGTTGTCAGGGGCTGAATCTGTAGCATTGGTTGGCATCCCACTGTTGTCCACACCCATCCCTGCACACAATCACAATACCCAGACATACCCCATCACCAGTGGCCATAGATAATTGACAGTTGGCGGGTGGTGGCATGGGACAGGCAAGTGTAATGACTATGGCAAGTGTGTCTGTAGACACCAGCCATAGCAAGATAACAGGCGAGGACCCACACAGGCGGATGGGCAGGGGTGCTCAAAGGGGGACTGCTGCCCATCATGCCTCTGTCACAAATGCCACAGCAAATGTCACCAGACACATGTTTCAGACCATCATGGAGACACAGGCACATAGTGAGCCTAACACCAGACAGCTTCTCAGGGTCGTGAATGCCAGTCTTCTTGATATGTGTGACAACCTCCATGATCATGCTGATGCCCACTGTTATTATGCTGAGGTCATAGATAGACGGTGGGTGAGATGGTGGGAATCCGTGACCATGCAATGTCAATCCTTGAACGTGGAATGTCTATGATGGAGCATGTTGTGGGAGTTGTCCATTGGCCATGTGGACGTAAGACAGCAGGAACACCTGAGGGTCCATGTGGCCATGCTGCATCTCGCTTCTCTAGTAGCAGTACCAGCAGCACAACTGCAGGGGGGGCCATTGTCCATGCCACAATGCGGCAGGCCATGGGCACGTTGTCCTGGTAGGTCCCAACAGGGATGCAAATCCAGCAGACAGCAGTCACAATTGGGGAGTAATACTGCATCTGGTCTTGTGCCTGGTCATGCCAGTGGGTCCCCTGGCAGGTCCAGTTCCCATGTCTGTGGCCGGACATGTTAAAATGCACACCCTGCCATGTATGGTCCACAGCTGTCCAACATACCCCTGTGTAGGGCAGCCACATGACGTGACTGTGTGCATCCATACACACACACACACACACACACACACATATCACCATCCCAGCCAAGTCACCTCCCAACTTACACGCACCACCTCTGTATGGCCCATTTAATGAACAGCCCCCAAACACACACACATGATGTTAACCAAATGGCCCAACCTAGGCCTCTAGAAAACCCACACCACACCCTGTACATATGATGATACCTGTGCCACATCCCTGTCATCCATACCATCAATGCAGGGACATGTGAATATGGTTCTGTTGCACAGGGTGAATTTAGTACAGTTTATCAATGTAATGCTGTGCAAAGTGTTGTCAGCCAGTATGTTTAATGGTTACACATCAGAGTGTGTAGCTGTCTAGCCATGATGCATTATTATTGTTATTAATGCTGACTGAATCTGGTCTCCATAATGTATTCTGTTTATCTTCTGGGTATCTGTGTGTCAGCAGGATGTGGCCCTGCAGACATTATCTACAAGGGGTATGGCAGTGTGGTAACACACTGAGTGTGTCATATTCAGGGTACAGCTGTACACAATTAACAGGTCTGTATAACAGTTTTTGCATGTGCCATGTAGCTTATAGGGCTGAGGGGTGTATACAGGTAAGTGTATGGTGGCTGACGTCAGCAGCTCTTGTACACACACACACACACACACACACACACACACACACACACACACACACACACACACACACACACACACACACACACACACACACACACACACACACACACACACACACACACACACACACACACACACACACACACGATCACACACACGATCACAATTGCCAGTGTTAGGTTTGAAATCCCTACTCATCTAGTTTTTTTAGTACAGTATTATGCAGTTATCACAGGTGGCACATAGCTCATAGTGTTTTGAGTTTCCAAAGTACATGTATAGTGAGTAACATCACGTGCCCTTGTAAGATATGGCAATGGGTGGTGCAGTGGGTGTGATAGATTTCATACTAATGTCATGCATGAGTGTACACACTCCCAAACACTTTTATGCACACCAATGCACACACAAAGGTGTGCCAGTACTGTGATTAAGAGCCCTGCCTCTCTAGCTGCTCATTCCATACTGTTACATAGCTGTTGCACACAGCACAGGGCATATAGGTCTGCAGAATGTGTACATATACCTCTACAGCTGATGTAAAAAGTGTCTCTCATAGATTGGAACGTAGGACGTGTGCTGGGAGTATGATGGCCTACAATTGTAATACATGGCCACCCAATGTATATATTCCTCAGTTAAACACACACACTCAGGATACTGGTCTTGAGCACACATGCGTGCATACACACACACACACACACACACACACACACACACACACACACACACACACACACACACACACACACACACACAGACACACACATACTTGCCAAGACTGAGATTCATAGGATCATATGTTCATAGGTGTGTACCAGGCTAATGGGCATGGACCCATGACAAGCCTAGCCCATGGGTGTACCCTGGTATCATGCGACCTGACATTTTTTCCCAGTGCGACTATCGACTATTGCCACTTGAGTGATGGCCAGGGTGACAGTTAAATTCCTCATCCACTCATCCAGATTTCTCTTGAAGAGGTCCAGTGAGGTGCTCTGACATGTATGTGACATATATTGCATAACATGTCCACTCGCTGGGTTATTTTCCTGTCCCCCAGTATGTTTTTTTGATTGTGGTAATGAAATTGAGGTATCCATGGCATGTGATGCATACAGATCAGAGTTTCACTAGATATGGCATTCCTAACACAGCTAGCCAGACATGGCATTGTCAGTCAAGCAGGGATTGCATGTAAGTAGCCAAGGTGTGGCCAAGAATACTTGGAGTTTTTTCACTCTGTCCATATAGGACAGTTGTTTAAGTGTGAGGGTCCTATTTGTGAGGTACACTTGCAGCCTCCACAGTTGTTGCAGGTGTCTAGTGAGCTACACGTCAAATGGATCATTGTACCTGCTGGTTGGCCTAATGATGAGAGAATAGAGGGAGACATTGACATCTTCCTTACTGGATGACATACCCTTACTTATGAGATGTGCCACAGAGAAGTTATTTCTGTCCACAGTAGCAAGTTGGTGGCCATAAGAGAGGTCACTGTTAGCCTGTGTTCCCAGGCCTCTTATAAGGACTTCTCTGTCCATTGGACTTCCAGTAATGTGTTAATTCATGGAAACCACATTGATTCCACACGGGATTGCTGCAACACATTTCTTTCCATTCAACCTAAGGCCAGATGTTCTGACAACAGTTGGATGTCTCAGTGGGACCTTTATGCAGGATGTCAACATGATATGGGGATGTACACGTAGCACCCACATTGCAATTGTCTGTCAATATTGTCAGCCAGGGTCCTTTTGTGTTGTTCTGGATGTCAGAGGCATACATGACAAACATGAGGGGACCTATGACCAGACCCTGTGGTGATCCATTCATGACTGGTTGGCAGTCTGACATGAAGTCTGCTACTTTCACACTGTTAGTCCTATGCATGAGCCAGTTTTCAATCCACCTAATTGCATAGGGGTTGATGCCTAGATGGGTGTGTTTATCTATGGTTCCTGAGTGGAGAATGGTCTCACAGGATTAGAAGATCCACCTATCTTGTTTTTGTGTCCATACTGTTATATAGTTATTTCACATGGCACACAGCTTATAGGGCTGCAGAGTGCCCATAGCTACCACTACAGTGGTTGATAACAGTGGGCCATGTACAGTGGGCATTTGGATGTGTACTTGGTGCAGAAATGTTGCCAAACCCACCCCAAAGGATATGGTACACACACACACACACACACACACACACACACACACACACACACACACACACACACACACACACACACACCAATATTCAGATTAGAACTCCTATCTGTCTATCTATCTATCTATCTATCTATCTATCTGTCTATCTATCTATCTATCTATCTATGCCTATTATATCTACTATAATATTACACAGTTATCAGATGTGCTATGGAGCTTATACAAGTTCACCTAGTCCAAAGGTACTTCTAAGGTGAAAAACATCAACAGGACTTCTAAATTTGGGTGAGGGGAAGTGTAAAAGGTGGTACACAACACAAAATGGTATAATCCACACTGTATATCATTCTCACACAAACACACACACAGTCGTCAGTACTGGGATTAGATCTCCTGCCTATCTAGGTATTTCTACTATACTGTTACACAGTAATCAGACGCGCCACGGAGCTTACACAATTTCACCTAGTCCAAAGGTACTTCTAAGGTGAATGACATCAACAGGAATACTAAATTAGGGTGAGTGGAAGTGTAAAGGGTGGTACACAACTCAAAATGGTATAACCCACACAATATATAATTCTCATACAAACAGCTGCCAGTACTTGGATTTGAACCCCTGCCTATCTAGTTATTTTGACTATTGTGTTACACAGTTATCAGACACACCACTGAGCTTATAAAACTTTACCTCATCCAAAGGTACTTCTAAGGTGAATGACATTAACAGGACTACTTAATTGGGGTGAGGGGAAGTCTAAAGGGTGGTACACAACTCAAATTGGTATAACCCACACAGTATATGATTTGCACACACTTGCCAGTATTGAGATTAGAATCACTGTTTATATAGTTATTTGCACTGTAGTGTTACACAGTTACTGCACATGCTACAGAGCTTATTGGACTAAGGTGCTAATAACTGCACAGGTGAGGTAAAGTATTACAGGTGGCAGAAAGTCTGCCTTCAGTTTTTCCTTACATCTTGCTAGTTCTTTCTGTCTTGCACTTCAAATAGCATAATAGCTTTACACTTCAATAGGTTGTATCAATAAGTGCAGCACACCTAGGAGCCATCAGCAGTATTCATTCCTCACAGAATTAGCCCCAGTACTTAGTATTATGACCACCCCTCCTGGCATGATTGAAGTGCAGTTTTCTGTGCTTTCACCCATTTACCTGATGCACTTATCCATTCTGAGGCACTGTTGCAACTGTGTCATGTACACAGACAACCTTCTCCTTTTATCTCCAAACACTCAGACCTGTAAGAGTTACCCCTATATCACCAAATGAGGAAATATGCACTCTCTAATGAATACTGCACTAGCTGGTTAAGAGGATAAGGTCAACACCTGCACCACACCATGTGGAACAAATAGCTTGCCATAACACTATGACAGCCCTGACATACACTGAAAAACCACACACCTACCTTCACAGAGGAACCCAATGGACATTTACCCAAACAGCACAGACCAGCAAAACAGACACCCACTCAGACACCATGACACACCACATGCCAATGGACACATATGTCACCTACACAGTGTGCACCTCAACCTAAGCCCCAAAGGCTAACCACCTTGCACAATACAGTAATCATGGGTGACTCAATACTGAGGCACACAGATGTCCCACTCACTAGGTTGATTATGGAGGAGGTAACAGCCAGCTCCCTATTACATGCCAGTATCCAACACATGGCACACCCAGTCAGGGCCCCCCACAACAAGTATCAGTCTGTCATCATCCATGTGTATGTGAATGACCTGGGACATACCTCCCTGTACTACATGAGAAGAGACATGGCTGAATTATTGGATTATGTGGTCCAGGCAGTTGTGACAGTAGCTCAGACCAGTATACTACTGTCACCCAAAATGATGCAGTATTGTCAACAAATGATTGACTGCAACATTGGCTTATGTGTTGTGTGTCATTCTCAGGGGATCCAGTATCTCTTTGCTTGGGATAACATGATTGACAGGCCTCAATGCCTTGCCAGAGATGGCCTGCATCTGTCATCCCTAGGGTTCCAGGTACTGGCTCAGTGTCTTGCCACCCCTATAGTGCCTTATTAGGCAGTGTTCAAAATCAAATTACCAACTTAACAGCTAAACGTGTATGCAATCTGAGGGTCATGCTGCTCAACAGTAGACATCTAACTGTCAAGATGTACTCACTCAAAGCACTCCTCAAAGTGGAGGACATTGACATTTGTGCTGTAATGGAGACCTGGTTCACAGCAGCAGACAGCAGCCCTGCACTAACAGGTTATGGTGCATTCCACAGCTGTCAGCCCCAAAACATGGACCACACCTCCACTGATGGTAGTGGCTCCATATTCATAATGGATATGCACACCTCCAGACTAGTATCCCAGCATAATGCATCTGAGATACTTCAGGTACAACTGATGTTGGGTATTAGTGCAATCCAGGTCATAGCTTGCTATGGGTCCCCATCTATGCCCCTAGACTGTCAATCCACATTCCTCAACACCCTGGCATCTATGAAGGTCCAACCCAACACTGACATAGTAGGAGACTTCAACTACCCCTCCATCAACTGGGAAAAGTAGTCAAGCACCAATACACTGGCCCAATGCTTCCTGGAATTCATCAGTTCAAATGCCCTAGACCATTTCATACTGATCCCCAGTAGAGAATGCAACAACCTTGGCTTGTGTTGATTGCTTACAAATGGGACTGTTGCTCGACCACAGTTGTCAATCCCTACCTGGTCAGATCCACGCATAATGTAATCAACATGGAACTCAACATCTCACCCACACCCCCCACAAAAGTAATCACCTTGAAAAACCTCTCCAAACCTGACTTTGGAGTCATAAATACAGGGGTGGATGACTTCACTGCACCCATGCCAATGGCAAATAGATCCATGACTGTCGAATTATACACATATGCACTGTACAAATATGTCAATGAATGTGTGGTACTAGACATAGCCAATGGAACCAAGACACTGTTCTCCAAACTCTGGAAGCCTATGTGATGGTCCCCTGACATTCCTAAAGTGTACAACAGATGGAGGACACTGTTGCAGAAAAAGGTGGTGTCCAAAGACTGGGGAACCCCCTTATTAGCATCAACCACAACTTGAGATCCCTCATGGAATCATCTACAGGCAGCTATGAAGGCAGAATTGCAGCAGACACTGATAACAATCACAACAGTCTTTGATATCTATATCAACAACCTCCACAGCAATACCCACAAGTGCTGTGAATTACTGCAAAATGCTAACTCCTATCCAGAGACAACAGATATTGGCAACAGTCTTGCCAACACATTCAGTGTCAGCTTTACCCTTCTCTCCCCCAAGGGAACAATCACAATGACAGATGAAAGCCAGGCACCCAGCATTACTGCAGTCCAGGTTAGACCTGCATTGCCCACAGGCAAGAATACCGCTTCCATGGGACCCAAACATATCCATGGCTGTGTTTTACATGATTTAGAAATAGAACTGGCACCACATCTGTGTGCCTTTTCAGTCACAGCCTCACCTCAGGCTTTGTCCCTCCAAAATGGCATGCTACTACAGTCATCCCTCTCCTGGGTATTATTGGCCCATTAGCCTGATGAGTCTACTATGTACAGGTATGGACCGAATCATCAGGGACCTGATTGACCAAGATATAGGTGCTCTCCTAACTCTGGACCCCACACAGTTTGGCTTTGTGAATGGCAGATCATGACTACTCAACCTGGTTGAATTCTTTGAGTGAGTCACCAGGGCTGTGTATGACAGTAAGGCACTGCATACAGCCCACCTTGACCTGGCCAAGGCTTTTGATACCATTCCTCAGTCAGGAATTATTGATAAACCCACCAAACTAGGCATCAACCACTATATCAGTGGGTGGGTTGCAAACTGGTTCACAGAAGACACAGTGTGACAGTGGCAAAATCCAAGTCAGACTGGCAAGCAGTCACAAGTGGAGTCCCACAGGGATCAGTACTGTGTAGTGTCCTGTCCAGCATTTACTTCTCAGTAGTCCAGCCCAACACAGAGGAACTCTGGGTGATCAAGTTCACAGAGGACTGCAAGCCGGGAGCTATCATTAACTCCACAAGTGATGCAGACATCCTATAGAAAGGCCTCACTGAGACTAATGAGTGGTGTGGAAACCATGGCCAGAAGCTTAACACCACAAAATGCATCATCATCCCCTTTGGTAAAACACTTAGTCCCCAGTAAGTACCACATCGAAGTGAGCCCAATGAACACTGTAAGCATTATAAGAGATCTGGGGACACAGGTTGACAGCAACTTCTCCTTCAACCACCACATTGCCATTGTGGTGAGGAAGTCTTTCTATGTGGTAATGATCTCTGGCTACTGTTCCCTCATTAGACCACTCATCAAGTATTCTGGCTTATTTGACATGTACCTCAGTAGACACTTGCAACAGCTGGAGAGGCCACAGAAGCACCTCACAGAAGAAGTTCCTAGACATTAAACACACATCCTACACAGATAGACTCAGAAGACTCCAGCTATTCTATGTGTCATATCACTGAGTTAGAGCTATCTGTGCTTGACTTACAAAGCCATGTCAAACCCTGCTGTTTTAGAAATGCTGCATATAAAGACATCCCAATCCCTCCACACCACACACTGCAGAGACTTCTACCTCATTACCACAATCACCACAATATGCTAGTGGGACAGGTCCCTCACCAAGAGACTGCACATGCCCTGGAATACACGTCTCATACATGTCATGCAGAGCACCTAGCTGACCCTGTTTCAGAGAAGTCTTGATGAATGGATGGGTAATAGACAGTTCACCTCAAGGATCACTGCCGTGGCTCTGCTTGATACAGGCACTGGGGAAGTAATATGGGGTGGCACAATGGCAGGGCCCTTCTATGGGCTAAGCTTGTAAAGGCTACTGGGCCATTAGCCTACTACACACTTATGAACCTTTAAAGGGAATGACATTAGCAGGACTGATAAAATAGGGCAGTGGGTGTTAAACTTATCAAAATACTTTGTCCTACAAACAGACACCCTTGCCAGATGTGAGAGTAGAACCCCTAGATAAACAGTTATTGGCACCCTCGTGTTACGCAGTTATCACATATGCTACAGAGCTTACTGGGTTGAGAGCTGGCCAAAGGTGCTGATATGGGAAATGAAATCAACAGGAGTGTATGAG
The DNA here is from genome assembly GCF_019279795.1 of Protopterus annectens. Classification (NCBI taxonomy): domain Eukaryota; kingdom Metazoa; phylum Chordata; order Ceratodontiformes; family Protopteridae; genus Protopterus; species Protopterus annectens. Next base: position 1,115,969,874 of record NC_056728.1, read on the forward strand.
CATGCCCAGTGTGACTTTCCATAGAACATGTGGGACTCCATTCCAGGGATTGTTGTACTCCAGTTCAGTTTGTTTTCTGCTACTGCCATACCTCTCAACCTGTTTGTGCAGGATATCTGGAGTTTGCCTATCAAAATGGGGAGACAATGGGTCATGCGGTGATTGTGACTATTTCTCTCAGTAATGTATGGGTTACTAGGGTTACATGGCTTGTTTTAGCAGACCTCTGACATATATGCTGTTTGACACTGTCATGTATTGTTTCAGTACCTCGTGACATACCTTCTCAGATCATCACAGTGACTTACCAGAGGAATACAGGATGAATGATGCACACACCAAACTTATGGGCCAAATGCTACACATTCTTGCACAATCCAGCCTGTTGAGAAGTGTACCTACAAGCAATTGACTGCTGGAGCTGTGGAAACAGTCCAACACCTTGGTGATATATTACAATGGTGGAATCTCTGTGCATTTCTGTTCTGGCCTGGTCTGATTTCCAGTCCAGTTGGGTAATATAAGTCAGACAGGATCAGAGTGACAGGCAGGCTCTGGATAGATTTATAGGGGATAAGATATGGGGGGTGTCCTAGGACAGATATGTTTACCTATAGCTACCAGTGCTTTGCATAGGGGTCTGCTCAAAGGTTGACTGCACTTGGAGGGTCTTGTGTGTGTCAGACTGTTTGACCAGCCTGGAGGTGTGTATTTGTCTGACATATATGCATGGACCACCTCATTTTGCTTGGCTGAGCACATTTTGGGGTCAGGATGTTGCATAAGATTAGTGATCAGGGAAGGGTGTGTTACTCCCCATGGCTGTGGGCCAGGTTCTGTGGGTGCAGACATGTCACCATCTTCCAGGGTTAGGACTGCCTGCAATACGTGCATTCCCATGTTTAGACTTCTAGCCCTGCCTGTTGACTGTACAGAGTATCACAGGATGTCCACATTCATGACTCATATATCCTGCTGGTTACGCAAAAGATTGTGGCTTTCAAGGAAAAGTGTTTTGCAAGTCACTCAGGGTTGAAGTCAGATATTACTGACATTTGCCATTGCAGTGTCTGACTTCGTACCCATCTGACATTCCAAGCTACTACAATCATTCCATCAACTTTATTACATTATTATAGCAGTATTTCAAAGGTGTCTTCTTTTTGGACCTTTTTCACCCCATTATTCATGGCTTTACACTGGCAGGTTTTCTCCTAGAAGTTAGCAGCATGGCCTTTCTTTGCTTTTTTTAGACTGTGTTATGTTGGTGTTATGGACCCAATGACACTCCCTAATGGGGCACCATGGGTGCGGCATGGGCATTTGCCAAAGGCCTGTAGGCCAGATGAGACAGATGCAGGCCATCTGTAGCAAGGCAGTGCATTCTGATGATCATGTGTTCCCAGGCTGCTAGCAGTGGACAACCCTGGGATGGCACCAGTATGTTGACTGCAGGTGTTACTGACAATTGCTTTCTGTTTGTGTTGAGCCATCACTGCAGTTGATGGCTGGATGCTGCTTAGGGCTAGAAACATGTTACTGAATTTCTATGGGACTATGGGGGGGTTGACCCAGCTATACACAATACACATTTGAAGAGACTGTGCTGATATATGCTTAACATTTTGGTCCCATTTAGCATAGTGGTATGCCCTATCTTTCAGACTTCAGGCATAACAGTATCAACCTCAGGTCAGATTGTTCTGGCATAGACATTTGTAGTTTCAGACTTCTTACATTTCAAAGCCATATTGCTACTACCAGACCTGCTGTGATATCACTGTGTAAAAGTCTGTAGGTGGGGATTTCATGGATGTCGCCATGTGGGGGCCTTTGCTGGGCATTCCTATATGATTTTCTACAGCTGATGCGCTGCGTGAGGCTGGGGGTGGGTATGGGACCCCCATTTTGACATCCATGCATGTGACCTATGACCCCCCCCAGCTATTTGGCTCAGCACGTATACTGCAGTGGTATTTGTCAAGTAGGGTGGTACTGCATGGCGTGGGTAGGCCAGTACTTGGAATAAACTTCCTGCTGTCCCACAGAGCTGTCAGTTGTCTGCTGTTAAACCAGTAAGTCACCCCATTCCCTTGCATGCTTGAATCAATACCATAGATATGCTATCAGAACATTCTACTTCATTCATTAATTTTGTTAAGGAGACTGACTGACTTTGTGCCTGCGGCTGTTGTGAGGATGGTGCTTGAGGGCTGACTATGTTGGATGCACACAGTACACTGCCTATACATAGTAGAGTATAGGTGGTGTGCTGTTTGGCATCCATTTTACTGTGTGCGTGAGTCAGAGAGAGAGAGATAGATCAGTCTCTTGAGTCCTACACTGTAAGTGTATGTGGTATGGGTTGCCTCTTTGCCAAGGACAGGGTATACTGGGCATGTCTCTGTCTGCCTACAGGGGCAGGCTCAGGATGTTCCTCCTCCAAGTCCCTCTGTACATGTGGAGACCTTGGCAATGGTGGAGGGCTGTCTGGCCCTTCCCCATTTTGTTCCTGCTGCAACTGTTTCCACTGGATCATATTGTGTAGCATGGCACATACTATGATCATGTGTGCACATGTGACTGGAGAGTACTGCAAGGCTCCACCAGATGTCAAGGCAGTAGAACCGTGACTTGAGCATCCCAAATACGTGCTCTATAATGATCCTGGTTTGTGTGTGTGCCTTATTATGGCGTTCTTGTGTTTTTATTGTTTTATTATTTTATTGAGTCATTAAACAGTTTATCTTAGTGGTAGTCTGCTGCAGTTTTTTGTGTTGTTGTGGACTATTGGTGCTGAGCAGTTAGACCTTGAGTGAGATCTTCATACTATTTTGCTTTTGCTTAATTCTTGTATGGGTGTGTGTGGATTTCTGATGGGTATCATCATTAACGGCTCCAGTGTGTAGCCAGCATCCCCCACCAGATGGCCATATGGGATGTCCTCACTGGCAAACACCCAGTACAGCTGTGATGAATGCCAGATGTGGCAGTCATCATAGCTTCCAGAGCTGCCAGCACACACATTCATGATAATGCCCTGGGCATCACACATGACCTGGAAGTTGATGGAGTGGGATCCCTTGCAGTTTAGGTAGACCCTACCCTGGTCACTGGGTGGTGCTTTGATGTGGCTGTACATGCATTCTATGGCACCCATTACCTGCAGGTATTCTGCAGTGATGTGTAAAAGATGCATATTGCTGGTCCTCTCCTCATGGGTGCTGGGGAAGTAAATGTGCTCAGCGGCATGCAGTCACATGGCATCCAGGAACTGGTGGAGTATCCTGGATGCAGATGCCTGTGAGACCCCCATGGTATCCCCAGTTTGGTCTTTGGAAAGTACCTGTAGCTAGTATTCTTAAGGCTACACATACCTTGGTATCCACTGGGATGAGCTCCCCTCTGTTGGTTCTGGGTCTGAGGCAAGTCTAACACAGTTGAACAAGTTGCTGAAGTATGTCCCTGTCCACCCTGTCATGCTCTACTATCTCCAGATCATGTAGGTCCTGGTAGATTACCCTGAGTCTGAACACTCTTCTCCTCCTCCTTGGTCTGAGTTGCTTGTCAGCATTATCCTCCTCACCACCCTCAGTCTCTAGCACATACTGATAAATCAAAGCAACAGCAGCCCCTAACATATTTTTTTTAACTTTGTCAGTTTAAAATTCCCCCAAATGTTTACACCAGTGGTGGTGAGTTTGTGGGAAAAACCAGACTGAAAGGTGTTTACATAGTTTATAGTAGTGTGCTGGGCTGCTGCCTGTGTAATTGGCTGATTCTGATACAATCCACCTGTCAGCTATGGTAGTTCTCTTTGATTGCCTACCTTCTGCTGTTTCCCCTTCCCATTTCCTCCCCATTTAAGCCCTGATGTGCACCGTGCATTCCCAGTGCTCAAATGTAAACAGTTCTGCTATCCCCTGTGTTTTGTTTTTATTTTTTAGGCCTGGTGCACGCTACGCACACCCGTTTAGCTAAAGTAAACACTTTTAAGCAGAACTGACTCTCCCTGGATGCAAATATGCTCTGCATTTCATGGAATAAGAACATACAGCCTCAGACACATACTCTTCCTTAGCTGTGTTTCGCTAAGGGCAAACACAGGCCGCTGAGCTCCAATGTGCTTACAGCAAGCATGATACACCCCTCTTCATGTTAGCTGCTCCTCCTGTCTACACTGTGGTTTTAGAGCACCTACATGGTTAGGTGCAGTCTGACACTTAGAAGAAATTTGTGATTCAGTATAAATCCCCACATTTGCATACACCACTGCCTTACTCCAGAGTTACTACACTTACACTGAGCTTTTCTCCTTAGCAACCAGTATTCCATAGTATTGTTTTTATTCTGCATGCCATTGACTATAATGGCAAAATGCAGATTTCTCTAAAAATTGATTTTTCCACAATTTTTATTTATTTTTGGCACAATCCCATTTGCATGCCACTGCCCTATACTTAAACAGCCGAGATCCTCCAAAAAAAAAGTTTTATTTTAAAAATGTAAAACTACTTTTCATGCCAATGTCCATATATTTGTCCATTGGCATGCCTAATAAATGGAATACATGCTTTATTTGAGGCTGTCATGCCTCCATTTTCTTATTTGCAGAAATGTATTCAGCTAGTAACTGAATAAATTTCTGCAGGTTACACTACTCCTGCACAAACACCTGCCTGCTTGCTGAATCTCTAATTCACCTCATTTGCATGGTTTTCACCAATTAGCATAATTAGCATAAGGCAGTGGTGTTCATACAGGAATAGTGTAGGAACGCTCATGCACATCCTGGGAGCGTTATCCTGAATCGCTCGGCGGGTATATTGTGTGCAGCAACCCCTGCACTATTCCTGCACATCATGCAGGGCTTAATGAATCCTGGGGAATGTGTGACAGATGTGACTGCATTTCAAACCTTGCTTCAGTGGTGTCTCCAACAGCAGTCATTACTATGTCAATAAGCATTTTGCCAACATGCACAGCTCACATCCTGCACCACCTACACACACACCACACACACCTGCATGTTTGCAGCTTCTTACCATATACATTCCAAAACAGCAGACATCTCAGAAAATCCTGCTTCTTGAGAGCACAGTACACATAATACTGCATGCACCACTCTCTCACCAGTGAAACACCTGAGGAAAAACACAACATCACACCTTTTAGCCAAGGGTGATTACATCGTGACACACATTGACGTCTCTGTCAACAGGCTACATATGGGAAAGATCACATTTAACTGTCTGTGGGTTGACATAGTATGCCATACCACACATTGCCAAAAATCAAGGAATATCAGTTAACATGATATTGACACCATAGTTCCTGCAGGTGTGTACGACTAGGGATCTACATCACCGGACTGTATGCAGACATATAAATGACATTAGCCAGTCTGTGTCTCTCACGGACATGAATATACCTTTCAGCTGCAACTGACCCTTACCTAAAATGATGGTACCATACACATGGAAATTGACGGAAGTCAATAATTGCCTTAGTGTGTGGTGTCATTGTAAGGGGATCTACTACATGTCTGCCTGGGATTCCTTGCTCAACAGACATCAATGCTTCACCAATGGTGATCTTCATCTCTCATCCTTGAGATTTGGAGTACTGACCAAGGCTGCTGACACCCCCACAATACATCTTACATGCACTGTCTGGAGGGAAGTCTTTGCAATGAGAACATCATCTTTATACAACATCATGGTTCTGCTGCTACACAATCGGAATGGCAACACTGAACCCCACTCTGTGGAAGGTGTCCCCACCTTGGCATATGCAGACATGTGCAGTCAAGGACATGTGGTTCAAGGCTATGGACAGCACCACAACCATACCAGGCTACATGTCCTTCCACATGTTCGGACCTCAAAATGACAGTGTGCAAGGTAATGCAGGTGGTGTATACATATTCATTAAAGCTAGCTACACATCCAGATTTAGTGAAACACTGTGATTTCCTGGAGACACTGCAGGTGCCATTCACTACTAGAAGGGCAAATAATGAAGCAATTGCTGGCTACAGGAACAGCTCCATGAATCCAGACACCCATTGTGCTTATTTTCATGTGCGTGTGTTTATCAAGATATATCATTACACCATGGTTTGGGTTGGCATTAAGTGACCACCAACTTTGTTGCTTAGTCATGCTACAGCTCACTTGGCCAAAGGTTAATCCATGTCCTTAACTACAATGCCCTGGAGCAGTGCCATGACATCCCACAAGGGGAACCAATGTAATGCATCATGTGTTAACCAATATGAGTGACCACTGCAGCCCCCAATATGAGGTCATCCTGGGTGGGATCTGACCACAGATCAGTCTCATGAAAACTACCAGAACTAATGACCCCTTATAGACAATACAGACATACATTTCAACTAAGCAATTTATTACCTCCTGTGGGATGGTTTACATAGCTTGACTGCACCATCCCCCTCAGATGAGACAGGCATGTATGCAGACCTCTACATCCATGCATTATGCAAGCAGCATTACGACTGCATTTACACTGCTGTGCTTGACAGGAGGACCACAGGCTCCTCATGGCACAACATAACTGCCTGGTGGAAGACTGCCATTAGCAGGCTGTACAATAAGAGGTGAACACTGCTGTGTGAAGTTGGTGTAAGGGTGCCCCCTTAAATGGAGGCACAACCTTCTCAGTTAAAACAAGCACATAGTGTTACTGTGATGCTGTGTAGACACAGTGAGTGATAAAATTAGCCACCCACACAAAGCAGAACCACAACATACAGTGTAAATGTATAACCTCAAAGAGCAGGCCCAGATTGTCAGTGAACTTGTACATAATGATGCCACATATAATGGGTCTGTCCTCATAGGTAACCTGTAGTTGCACAGGTTCTGTATCAGCTTCACTCCCCTGTCCCCACCACACGTGCCACAAGACATTCCTACAACCTATCCTATACCTTCCATTTGCACAGAGGAGATTGCCACTGGCCTCTCTATGGGGGATACACAGCATCTAATGGACATGCTAATGTCCCAGGCTGCATTTTACATGGGATCTGACAAGGATTACTAAAACTTTTGGGCACACCTTGCAATCATACTGAAACCACTGGCTGCACCCCAACTGACTGGACAATGGCAACTGTTATACCTTTGGACAGAGGTGATGCATCCATTGACCACCAGAAGTATAGACCTCTTTGCCTGAGTGTCCATATCTGTATGCCCGTAGGGCTAATCATCATGGACCTGATCAGCACACATATATGTTATCTCCACACAGTTGACTGTACAAAGCTTGGATGTCTGACAGGGGGATTGTGACTGTTAAACATGGTGGACATTTCTGAGGCAGTAACCAAAGACCTGGTTGAGAGGACATCAGGGCAAAAAGCCCCCTGGAATTAGCCAAGCCATCTGGCTATATCCCCTACATTTACATCATTGCATCATTTACAAAACTCCCACTTAGGCATCCATGGTAATATCATTGTTGGGGTCACTAAGTGGCCCATTTTTGGCACACATACTCAACATAGGGACATCTGTCTCCAATAGCTGATCTGCAAACAGCAGTGTTCAGCAGGGCTTAGTCCTCTACTGCTGGGAATTCATTTAACCACAATACAATTGAATACTGAATGTCTGTGACTAATAATGTTGGCTGATGCCTGCAAACTGTGATCACTCATAAAGTCTGTGAGTTATGTCAATATGCTACAAGAGAGTATTGATGAACAAATGCCTCTTGACATACTAATGGCCATAAACTCTATGCAAATATATATGTAGTTTCATTAACATCACTAACACCTATGTGCCTGGTGAGGAGCACATCTGTAGCAACATGTGATGTACATACTCAGGGGTGATACAACTGAGCACACAGGCCTAGCCACACACATTTATACCTAATGTGCCTGAGATCACCATGTCTCCCCAGTGTTATGATGGGACTCATATGTCATAACTAAGGGCACTGTCACCCGTAACTGACATGCTCAAAACCTCCATGTACTCTTTCCTCAGCATGTCTATATCTGAGTGCAATGGGCATTTGGTAATGTACCTTTCTAAGCACTACTGGCAATTGCAAACAACAGAAAGGCCCTCACAAAGGAACTTCACAACTTCAGTTTCTGTTAAATGGGGATCATCTGAAATCAGTGTGATTCTAGCCTGTGGCAAATAGACTACTCAGAAGTGATGTCTGCCTTGCATATTGGCCAATGTGTGACCATGCTTGATTGTAAATGCTGCATATCTGTAGGTGGCATGCTACATGGATTAATTACTCTAAGGACATTAATCTAGTATGTGACATTAATAATATATGCTAGTGGGAGAGATCTGCCTAGCAGACTTTAACAGACCTTTGAAACAGAACCCTGCCTAATGTCAAACAGAGCATTTCAGTGCACCTCATCACATGCCATCTGTATGACTGGTTGGGTGACCGTTATTTCACAACAGGGCTTCTGCCTGTGTTCCTCTTGGACTGGGGTAATATGTGATCGTGTAAATAAGGGTATAAAGTTGCCTAGGACTGAGAAGGCTTTATGGCCATTATGCTAGGGAATTTCAAATGTCCTATGCTTCCATAAGCTGATGTAAAATGCTGTAACAGATACACATACAAACCTGGCTACATTTAGGATAGCATCACTTCCAATTACTGCTTATAGGACATGGCACACACATAGTGCATGTTGGCTATATGTAGATTAGAACACTTACCTATCTAATGGTACACACTACAGATCACAGTACATAATGCATGCAACACACCTCCTGTGTGGTATTACTATCTCTTTAGGACATATTATACTTGATGACATCAGCAGGCCTAGTTGTGGTTAGACATTTGGAAGCTGTTACAAATAAAATACTGTAAAACCCTATATCTTTCTAAGTTACTGAGGTGATCATATTTACACTCTATAGACATACATACACCTGCAAGTGGCCTGAAGTGAGATTAGAACCCCTCCCTATCTAGTCTTGCACACTTTAGATCACAGTACTTATCACATGCACCACATCGTAAATCAGATATTACAATGGCACTTGGTAGTCTTAAGGTAACTGACATCATCAGGCATTGTAAAATGGGTTGTTTGGAAGCTAGTGGCAACTTACAGGGCCAAAAAAATGCATACCATTGCAGTTTGACAGCCAATTCGAGATTATTTGCTGTTCTGCAGGGGGATACACACACACACACACACACACACACACACACACACACACACACACACACACACACACACACACACACCAAGTTGCCTACAGTGAGATTAGACCCCCTAGCTATAGAATTTTACACACTCTAGATCACAGTACTTATTGTATGCATCACAGCTGATGTCTGTTTATATAGGATTTCCAGAAAGCAACTTGTGGATTACTCAAAGTAGGCTTGTGTTGAACAGCATCTGTGGCCTGCAGAGTTATATTGCTTCATACTGTTATTTGCATCTAGTATCCTAGCAGTCAGATAACTGTTGTTTATCCTAGCTATGTATCTACAGTTACCATTATGACCATATGTGGTGGTTTGCACTTTTATTTATTTATTTTATTTATTTATTTACATTTGTTGTCCAGGAGTGTCTGACTGGACGTAGGTTCATTTTTACCAGAGGCCCGGGGAGAAAAGCTCCACAGTTAAAATATACAGACAGTAGTTACATTGGATTTACATAGCAATTAACAATTTGATCAACATAGCAATTAACAATTACAAACATAGTTACAGATGAAGTACATAGTACATCAGTAGACAACTAGAATCTTTATCATCTGCGAAGTACTTAACAGTCATTAACAATTGTTACAATAAGAAGTTCCTGCTGTATAATAAGTAGTTAGGCTTATGAGCATCTGAGCTTGCTATAGTCAAGGTAGTTAGTGGGGTGGAAAGAAAGGTAGTGGGTGGATGGGGTGGATGATATTAGAGGGGGAGTTGCAGGGGCATAGCCAGCATGTTTTTAGGTGCGCTTTTAGTAAAGTTTTGAAGTGGGTTCATGATGGTATGGAAGTAATTGTGGTGGCTATGGCACAAGAGAATACTGCTTCTCCAGCAGAGTTATTGGCTTTAGGGACCTGTAATTGATTTTTGTTGCTGGATTTTAGTGGTCTGGTGGTGCAATAGGGTTGCAGTAGATTCTGGTGGGATGGGACTTTTAGTGGATGGTTTACTAGTTTGTGAGTGTGAGTTGATACTATTGAAGGAGGTGAGGGAGTGCAAGCCAGCCCAGTTCAGCAAGTGAGAGACAGTGGTGACTATGGTAGGATGCCCCTGTGCGAATTTGGTGATTTTGTTGTAGCAGGTCTCGAGCTTGTTTAGATCGCATTGCCTTAGCTTGGTATATATTGAAGAGGCATAAAGTTGGGTGGACATAAGGTGGGAATTTGCTACTGCAATCTTTGCTGCTTTGGTGAGAAGTTGCTTATTTCTGTATAACGCTCCTAGTTTTTTGTGGACTTTTTTTATGGTCATGGATATGTGAATGTCAAATTTTAGTTTATTGTCTATTTCCACTCCTGCAATTTGGTGTGTTCTGTTGGGTGTATAGTGGTGTTGTCTTTTGCTGTAATGTTCATACCTCTCAACTGTCCCTGATTTTCAGGGACGTCCCTGATTTTGACTCACAATTTAGCTCTATCCCTCTTAACCCCTCCCAAAACTAGTGACTTTTGGAGGAAAGGTGGTGAATTACATTTAATGAATAATGACAATAATTAAGAGTTACAGACTTCTTTTACTTCAGAAAATGTGTATTAATTCATATGCTCTGATTATGTCAATGTTTCAAGTTAATAGCACTAATATTTTAAAAGTGTCCCTGATTGTCCCTGAATTTTTCTTGACTTGTCCCTGATTCTGTTAAAATTTGTCCCCGATTGGTTGAGAGGTCTGGTAATGTTAAAGTTTGAGTTGTTTTGAGTATGTTTGGTGGGCTGGAAGATGAGTAGTTTAGTTTTGTTTGGGTTGAGTATTAACTGGGCATCGGATAACTAAGTTTCAACAGAGGAAAAGTCTTCCTGTGTGACTTTTTGCAGTTTGGTAGGGACAGGGCTGAGCAGATGATGGTTGAGTCATCTGTGTATTGTATGAGTGTGCCATGTTTGGTGGCAGAGGTTAGATTATTGGTGAAAACAGAGAAGAGTAGGGGTCCAAGGATGAATCATTGGGGAACCCCTATAGCAACAGGTAGTTGGGGAGATATGTCATTCTGCCATACAATGGATTGTTGGTGGTCAGACAGGTAACTCTGAAGCCAGCTAGTGACTGACTGAGAGAAGGATAGGTTATTAAGGACAGAGATGAGTTGTTTGTGAGGGACCATGTCAAATGCTTTAGATAGGTCTAGGAAAGTAGCAGAGGAGAGATAGCCATTGCTTTTATGCTGAAGGATAGTGTTAGTAAAGGAGAGTAAGGCAGTGGTGGTGCTATGGTTTGGTCAGAAACCATGCTGAGTATTGGAAAGGAGGTTGTTAGTAAGGAGGTAGTCTGAGACCTGAGAGTGAATGCATCTCTCTAGTATTTTGGAGAGTGAAGAGAGAATAGCTATCGGGCAGTAATTGGTTAGTTCTGTAGAGGTGCCACCTTTGTGGAGGGGAATTATATGTGATACTTTCCATAGTGTGGGAACGTAACTTGGATGGGCAAGCCTGTGGGTTGGAACAATGTGCCCTGTCCATGCATGCATAGACAACGTTATACATTACACCATCTGTTCACCTGTTGCTGGATGTGTGGTGGCATTCAGCAGGCACAGGGCTCTATAGGAAGTGCATTATGTACTGTTGAGCCCTTACTTTCGATCCTTTGAGCAACATTATAGATGTGTGATAGTGTAGCTTTCCTCACTATTATTAGGGTATGTAGGACAATACAGACACCCACACTCATATTTATGTATATAACAGGGATACATATAAATATATATATATATATATATATATATATATATATATATATATATATTTATATATACATATATCTGTGTGTGTGTGTGTGTGTGTGTGTGTATGAAATGTATATCTGTTATTTAGATATATGGGGAGAGACTGAGATATATGTTTTATACATATATATATATATATATATATATATGTGTGTGTGTGTGTGTGTGTGTGTGTGTGTGTGTGTGTGTGTGTGTGTGTGTGTGTGTGTGTGTGTGTGTGTGTGTGTGTGTGTGTGTGTGTGTATATGTCTTTGATGTCTTTGTAAATACATACAGATAGACATACTATGTGAGAGACATATAGTGACAGAAGGATATGTATACATATATGTATGTATGTATGTATGTATACTCACATCAATACATAACATGTCATTTTGATCAAGGGGCAACAGAACTGCTAAGTGTAGGAGTATGCCCAGTGTGATTTTCAGTACTTATTAAGTGACTCCATCCCACATCTACCTGTACTACAGTCCGTGATTTTGTGTGTTACAGACAATGACATCTTTCCCTGTTTCTGCAGTACTGCACTTCACTCAAAATGTCCATGGAATTCTCCAGCTGTCTGATGTATGTAATATGTGACAGAGGGTAATAATGTTATACCACACACGCACTAACAGTCTGTAAAGAAAGAAACATATAATACCTCATATCCAAAAAAATCTGGACACGTCCAGATTACAGCCATGAACACCATCACCCATGCTAATTCTCCTAGTCCAGTGAGCCACACAAGCTGCCAGACAGTGAGGACTCATTCATGATATGATCAACAGCACACATATGTATGTTGTTATTCCTCCGTTAGGTGAGACATAAAAATGTATGCTTAATTTGTACGTTACTTCCCTGAGATTGCCTGGCCTGCTGATATATCATTGATGAGTTACTGCTAAAGCAGTTATATGGTAACACTCCTGTGTTGGGGTGGGTGAACAATACCAGATGTTCTGCTGGGATACACAAAAGTCCAGCTATCATGTGACCCCACTGTTTAACATTTCCCTTGACTGATGTAGAGAATATTCCAACCATGAGGCCTAGTGAATATTAAGGAATGCATAGTAGTGGACTGGGTATCTGTAGTCCCATGTGGATGTTACTTTTGTCCAAATAGCCACTATATTTACTTGCATTAATGCCAAAAATCTATGCATACAATACCATTTCATAATATTCTTGTCAAGTACTGTATAGGTTAAACACTTACCTTGGAAAATGCAGCAGTGGAAAGAACTGTATATCAGAGATGACTCTGTCAGATTCAAGCAGTACACAGCTGATACATGGATAGGTACAGTTTGTGTGGGTTACCTGGCATCAATTTTAATATCTGTACATGAGTAGAAGTAAAGTGTCAGCCACTAGGTCCCTAAGTTGTCAGTGAATGTGCTATGCATTATCTCTTAGTCAAAGCCAGGGTGAACTGAGTATGCCTACGTCTGCCTACAGGGACATCAGCAGAGGGTTCCTTCTCTCAGTCCTCCTGTGAATGTGGCTGTGGAGATGTAGACATTAGGTGTGTATCCCTTACCTTTGCTGATCCTGCTGCAGCTGTTTCTGCAGGATCAGATTGTGTGGCACAGCACATACTCTGAACATATGTGCACATGTGGTTGGAGAGTACGGCAGGGCTCCACTAGATATATCTAGGCACTGGAACCATAACTTCAGAAGCCCAAACACAAGCTCTATGATGTTCCTAGTTTGTGTGTGTGCCTCATTATGGCATTCTTCTGTGGGTGTGTGTGCATTTCTGATGCGTATCAAAATCCACGGTTCCAGGGCATAGTCAGCTTCCCCCAGTAAATAGTCATGTGGGATGCCCCCCTAGCATACATCTGGTACAGCTAAAATGCATGCCAGATATGGGAGTTATGGTAACTGCCAGGGCTGCCTGCACACACATTCAGGATAATCCCCTAGGCATTGCACATGACCTGTCAGTTGATGGCGTGGCACCCCTTGCGGTTGATGTAGAATCTACCCTCTTTACCAGGTGGTGCCTTGATGTATACATGAGTGCAATCTGTGGCACCCAGTATTTAAGGGTAGTGTGCTTCACAGTAGAAATGTTGCATATTGCTGGCAGAAAAGGAAACGTGCTCAATGGCATGGGGTAACATAGCATCCTGGAACTGGTGGAATACCCTGGATGCAGATGCCTGTGAGACCCCCATCATGTAACCAGTTGTTGTTTGGAAAATACATGTAGTTAGTATCCTAAGGGCTACACATACCTTTGTTTCCACTGGGATGGGTTCCCCTCTATTGGCTCTGGGTCTGAGTTGAGGGCAGCAGAGCTCAGTGAGTTCCCGTAGTATGTCCCTGTTCACCCTGTAACACTGTACAATCTCCAGCTCATGTAGCTCCTCATAGGTTAACCTGGGCCTGAAGACTATTCTCCTTCACTGTCTAAGCCTATTGTCAGCAGCACCAGCAGCACTGACTTCAGCATCTAGCACATACAGATGTAGTAGACCTGCAGCAGCTTGTAGCATTATCTCAGTTAAAATTCCCAAGTCTGTACTCCAATGGTGTAGAGTATTAGGGGAAAATCAGAATGTAGGGTGTATGCATACTTTATACATCTCTGCTGTAGGTGCAGAATGTATGATTGACTAACTATGATGCATTCCACCTGCCTACAATATAATTAACATCATTTAATGGCCATATTTCAGTGTGCAATGCTGAGCACAGTGCTGTGGCACTCAGCATAGCCTACAGAATTCAAAACATGCAATTGTATACATCTGGTTTGCAGACACACTCAGCAAGGTGTCACAACATGTAACATAGCTTACAGAAGTCAGAACTTTTAATTATATACATCCAGTTTTCAGACACATTCAACAAGGCAGAGCAGCATGCAAACAGGTGCACCTAAGCTTAAAAGAGCTTAGAAGTCAGTAGACACAACCCCCCTGATGTCAGCTATATCTTAAGTAAACATCAACATGGATCTAAGCTTACACGGAGGGGATATGTGGACACGATTACTCCTTTCTGCTATTCAGTAACTCCACCTCATTTGCATACATATCTGTGCACACAGCCTGGAAACTACATGCTTCATAGCCCTACCATGTTAGCAACAGCACCAATGCGCCATTGTAGGGACCCTACGCAAGGTCCTGTAATATATTTCTGTCACATCATATTAATTGTTTTTTCCAAATTTTTTTTTATTTTCTATAAAGCATGTTTGCACGTTGCAGTATGCAGCGCAAACATGCCGAGATTAAAAAAAAAAATTAATTTAATTTTAACGTATGTCCTTTACTCTTTCTAACATACAGGATAATAATTTTTCTTATACTGTACATGTATGTAGTATTACATTTTCAGAAGATTTATGTCCATATATCTGCAGTTTTACACCCCCTTTTTTCTGTCTACATTCCTGTACATGGAATTTTTCTGTTTACACTGCAGACACTGACAAAGGGTCTGAATAGAGGCCTTTCTGCTTTTTGGCGCACTCTACCTGCCTCATTTGGATGAGATTCACCTGTTTTGAGGCCATTTGCATGCCACAGAAGTTTCCCTGTTTGCTTGTGTGAGCGTGCCAGTCAGCAGCGCTTACTGATTCTCAAAATGTCCGTGTCCATGTGAGCAGAGCAGTACGATGCTGACATGAAAAAAAAAGGATAGTCTTTATTAAATTCCCCCCATTGGGGGTATATTTTTTGACTTGCTTCTTCATCAGCATGCTTTTTCTTGTTTAAGATTCTTCACGGTGTCTTTAAAATATGCATTCATTTATTAAACATAGCGTTAGGCTTATGTCCTGATATAACTGTGTTTTTACTTTCATGCCTGAACATTGTACTTCCTGCCATGGCCCTTTCGTATAATGTGGGAGTAACTTATATCTTGTCTGCATGCTTTTTAACTGCTGTCTCCAATTCTTCACATTGGAAAGTTACATTAATTTCCTATGATGTTCACAAGGCTCTTATAAGCAATTCCGCTGGCTTGAAGCCAAAATTGGGTAAGCCTTCTGTTCGTTATTTCTTTGGTTTTCTGTAACCTCATATACTGCAAACTTTTAAAATGAATGTCATTTTGAGCTCTTATTATTTGCTGTATC
Organism: Protopterus annectens; assembly: GCF_019279795.1. Classification (NCBI taxonomy): domain Eukaryota; kingdom Metazoa; phylum Chordata; order Ceratodontiformes; family Protopteridae; genus Protopterus; species Protopterus annectens. The sequence goes on from NC_056728.1 coordinate 1,115,985,944, forward strand.
CCAAACAGCACAATCAACTTTCCCAAGATTTGTAATACTGCTTGCCCTTGTGTGGATGCAGCAGACTCCAAAACAGGGACTTCTGGTTATTCTTCACTCACCCAAAGTATACCTTATTTAGGCCAACAAACTCATTATTGTCATTTATTCATACTGCTTAGATTCTTCGGAAATTTGAAAATGTATGTCCTTATTCCACTTTGTGTTAACCTTTCATAATAAACAACATTTTTCAGATATTATCCTATCCATTCCTGAATGCCAGATATTTTACGGAGCAATAATTTCTTCAGCTTTTACTACTGTAAGGGAAGCTCATTGTATGTATTTAATGCAAGTTTTCCTGTAGTTATTTGATATTATCACTCGTGTTTCTTTCATTAAGTATCCTACATTAATTAATACATTTTCACTTGTTTACTTGCCTCATTATAGTATCATCATATTCATTTTTATTTCTCATATATATATATATATATATATATATATATATATATATATATATATGTGTGTGTGTGTGTGTGTGTGTGTGTTTGTGTGTATATATATATATATATATATATATATATATATATATATATATATATATATATATATATATATATATTGGTGGTGGTGCTGCAGTAGTGTTGTTGCCTCACAATAAGACGCTGTCCGGTTCGATTCTCAGCTAAAGCGTCTTCTGCATGGAGACATGCGTGAATGGATGTACCTTTGTTGAAGGTTGTGCGTCAGGGCTGGTAACTTGGCACGTAAAAATCAATTACCAATCATTAGCAGACCGGAGTTCCACTGTGGTGACCCCTAACTGGGAAAAGCCGAAAGACACAACTATATATGTGTGTGTGTGTGTGTGTGTGTGTGTGTGTGTGTGTGTGCAAAACTGCTTTACATGTTGTAGTATTGATTCTTTTTTGTTTTGTTTATTTTATTGTTAAGGCTCTTGTAGCTGTAGATTCTGTAATCGTATTAACATAGCCCTTTCTCACTTTATTTTGTCTCTTTCATGCTTTGTTGGATACAAAAGCATGCCTGGATAAGTAGTCTGCAATGATTTTCTTTCTCTTTTATACCGTAATAAACTGATAAGGCTGAAATCTTGGAGATTTTATTTCTATTCTAAGTGATGGATTAGACTACAGGTTATTAAACGCTTACTATTAACATGTTCAGTGATTAGTGTAAGTACTTTCCCACAAAAACATCTAAGAAATGTTTACTGGTCATACTTCTATCAATGTTTCTTCCTCAGGTTTTCATATCTATTTTTAAATTGGATATTGACTTGTTGGTATAATCTATTACCTTCTTTCTTCTTTTGCCTCTGAAACTACTCTGCTAGCCCAATTTATAGTATTATTTATCTGTGTGTCAAAATATGGCATGACTGTATATGCACTTGGTAGTTCTTTTGTGTTTTTCAAACTAATTAAATGACATTTTTGCAAGGACTTTCAGTGTGGAGTAGCAACGACAGTAAAATATTTTATAAATCTCAAGCCATAAATGACAGAACATAATAACATTCTTACACCTTTTGCATTTATTTATTTATTCATTGAGATGTGATTACTGGGAAAGTCCAACTGGGTAGAAGCTCATTTTCAGTGAAGGCCCAGGGAGAAAAGCTCCAAATTATTACAAAATATTTTAAGAACAATCATTTTATGATCTTCAAAAATAAAACAAAATATCATCAGTTCAAATAAATATACCAAATTAGACTTATGTAATATAAAAATATTTGTCAAGAATCAATACAAGGTGTATGACAATCATTTAATATTTAGAGAAATTTTAGGCAGTTTGTAGAGAAATTAATGATTAGCTAGTTTAATTTATTTATTTAATTTATTTTATTTTAATTTGTTTACCGGGAAAGTCCGACTGGACACAAGTCCTTTTTCAGCGGTGGTTCGGGGGATTAAAGCTCCTTCTAAAATAAGCAATATCTACAAAGACTCAAGTACAATATATGACAAATACAGTTGAATACAGTAAGAAAAATACATCTATATGCAAGGTAAGCATTGAATTCCACATTATTGGTATAGAAAAGGTACAATGAATGGGACTGAATCAGTATAGGAGCAGTATCAGGAACCAGCTGTCTATTCAGGGGCCATACATTGACATGTCCATTTTTTGGACAGGTGAGTTTTTAGTAATTTGAAATGTGGTGAGTTTGTGGTAGATGTAATGTCGTGATGTAATGCTCTATAGAGCTGGAGAAGAGGGATACTTCAGCCTGATTGTTAGCAGTGGTAACTGTTATCAGGCATTTCTTGTTGGATCGTAATGAACTGGAACAAGAGAAAGGTTGTAGTAGGTTTTGCAGGGCAGGTGTTTTGTCTTTCTGACAGAGTATTTTCTGGGCCATGGTTAGTTGGTAATAAAGGAGTTGGGGGACCTTGAGCTAGTTTAGCCGCCTAAGGGATTTACAGTGATGAGTCCTAGAGTTTGAGCTGGTAGCAAATCTAACTATACTCAAAATGAGGCCATCACCATAGAGTGGGATAAATATAATATATTTAATGAAAAAAGGCAAAAAACATAAATCAGACCAGTTTCGGCCCCAAGGCCTTCTTCAGTGATACCCTATTTGGCTATCTCAATTTTTGCAAGGTCAGTTTTTCTAAAACAAATAGGGACTGCAATATGAAGTGAGGGAGAAACAGCCATATGGAATATTTAGAAAGAAAGTCAGAGAAGAGAATTAGAGAGCAGTAATGAAGTAAGTAAAGAAGGGAGAGTAAGAAGGTATAAAAAATAAAACGGTAGCGGTTCACATTTAGGGATATAGTTTATTCTGGTTTTGAGCAAGAACAGAGACAGATTTTAGCTAGGAAGTCTTTCAGTGTGGTTTTGAAATATGGGAGACAGGGTATAGACCTAGTGGATACATTTAAGGAGTCTCAGGCCTTATCAACCTTGTACAAGTACAGAGAATGCCCAGCAGATTTGCTAGGTTTCTAGACAGACAGGAGTTTTTGGTCACTGGATCACAATGACCAACTGGGAACTTAGTTGTATAGAATTGTTTTAGTGCTAGACAGGCAAATGGATGCTGGATAATTTTATAGGTGATAAGAAGTTGTGTATATGTTAGTTGAAGTGGCAGTTCTAACCAATTAAGTCCTTTCAGTTCTATACAGAGGTGGGTTTTGAAAGGGGCATGTTCAGCAAATTTATTTCATCTTTGTTATAGTATTGTTCAAGTTTTAATTTTTGTGATGATTGGAGGTTAGTAAGGATGGGATCACCATAAAGAAGAGTGGGGAGAAGATAAGTAGTGGCAAGTGTAGTTTTAGTTGCATCAGTGAGAAAGTATTTGTCTCTGTAAAACATCCCTAGTTTTTGATGAGTTTTTCTTATGCAACTTTGCATATGCAGGTTAAATGTAAGATTACCATCTACTAGCACTCCTAATAGTTTGGTATGAGAAGTGACTTCAATGATTGTATTATTAAGAGAGGGGACTTTAGATTTTGTTTTTTTTTTTGTTTTACAGTTTGGTCTTTTTTGGATTGAGCATGAGTTGTGAGTTATGAAGCCATGTTTCAGTGGCTGTTAAAGCTTCCTGAGTAACTTTTTTGAGGTATCCCATGTTGTTAGATGTGCAAATGAGACTGGAATGATTTGCTTATTGTATTAGGGTGGTCTGTTGTGTGGAAGTAAACAGGGCCTTGCTGAAAATGTTAGCAAGGAGAGAAACCAAGGATAGAGCCTTGTGGTATACCAGTGATGACTGCGAGGTACGGAGAGAGTGTGGAGTGCCATTTTACTGACTGATACCTATTGGACAGGTAGCATTTGAACCATGGAAGAGTGGGCTGAGAGAGGCCTAGTGAGGACATCTGAAGTAGAAGATTGCTATGACAAACTGTGCTTAAGGCTTTAGACAAGTCTAGAAATCAGTAAGAGACTAGTTTGCCTCTATCTTTATTGACAGTATCTATATAGATTTGAAGAGCATTGCTAGTACTGTGGGATGGACTGAAGCCATGTTATGTAGGAGATAGAAGTTCTTCCTGAAAGAGATAGTCTAGCAGTTGTTTTTGAATGCATTTTTCAAGTATTTTGGTGAGGAGAGATAAGATTGCTATAGGTTGAAAGTTATCAGTGTCTGCTGAATTTCCTCCTTTTTGCAGGGGGATAATGTGTGACATTCCTATTTATAAGGATTGAGACAGTGTAGGCAATGATATTGGCTGCTGTTTTTATGCACTTGCTTGGAAGGTCATCTTCTGAAGAGCATAGTTTAAGTTTCTTTAAGAGTAGTTTTATATAGGATGTAGCCAAGCTTTGAAGGTAAAAGTGGATGTGGTGATATGTGGCTGTAGGGTAGAGTTGGGATTAGATGTTGAAAAATCTTTGGTTAGAGATGCTATACTATGTATAAAATAAAAGTTGAACTGTATTCACGTTTTGAGTGGTGAGTTATCGAGCGAGAGATTTGGGTTGAATTTTATTTATTTTACATTTATTTTATTTTACATTTGTTTGCCGGGCTAGTCTAGCTGGATATATTTCCATTTTCAGTAGAGGCCCTGGGAGAAAAGCTCCAGCATTAATAATTAGATCATAACTTGAAATACAAAACAAGGATGGTACTCATCGTTGAAACATGGTAAATGAAAGTAGTTCAAATAAAAATATACAAGAATCAATAATAAAAATAGTGATAAAAAGTTATTTACACTAGTATAGAAATCATAAAGAAGGTGAGATGAATTATTTACACTGATAAAAGTGACAGAGCGTTATTATGGACTAGATTGTACTAACAATAAGCAGGATAGAAACTACCAAAATGTTTCATTGTGGTCACCAGTTCAGTTCTTCATCATAGAAATTATACAAATATGTGTGAAACATTGGTAGGGTGAAGAAATAATATTAGCAGAGGGAAAGGTTACTCAGATTTACTGCATGGACATAACCAGTGTGTTTTAAAGTGTGTTTTAAGTCTTTGTTTAAAGAGAGGCAAGGAAGGAAGTGATGTTAGTTCCTTGGGAAGGAGGTTCCAGTCTTTTTCCACTGTGTTAGAAAACAGGGAATCTCCAGCCAAGTTGTTAGTTTTGGTTATGTTAGCTAGAAGCTTGTTAGAAGAGTGTAGTGAAATTAGGTTTTTATAGGGGATTATGAGATTGGATAGTATTAGGAGTGCTATTAGGTTGATAGAATATCTTGTGGGCTATGGTTAATTGGGAGATTTTTAGAAGGTTTTGAAGTTCAAACCAGCCCAACTGCTTTAGATTTAGACAGTGGTGAGTTTGAAAGGGATAACCAGTGGCAAATCTGGCGATGCTGTTATAGGCATGCTCTAGTTTGACAAGGTTATTCTTTTTGAGGTTAGTGTATATGGGAGAGGCATAAAGAAGAGTAGAAATTAAATGGGAATGAGCAATTTTGGTTTTAGCTGTTGGAGTTAAGAAAGTTTTGATTCAATATAAGGAGCCAATTTTCCTGTTGACATTTTTAATGGTGTTATTTATGTGACTATCAAATGTAAGGTTGTTATCAATAGTAATTCCTAACAGTTTGGTTGTAGAATCAGGGTGTATGATTGTGCAGTTATTGGAAATGACAGAGAAATCAACTGGGGTAGACTTATTGGAGGGTGTAAAGAGAAGGAGCTTGGTTTTCTTAGCATTAAGGAGACAACATTTCGTGAACCATGTTTCAGCTGTGTTGAATACATTCTGAGTCAGGGAATGTAGTGCAGATTGTGAGCTTGCTGAGCAAATTAATGTTGAATCATCTGCAAATTGAATGCAGGTGGCATGTGGGATTGCTACATGCAGGTCGTTAATAAAAAGAGAAAAAAGAAGTGGGCCTAGAATGGAGCCCTGAGGGACTCCCAGGGTGACAGGTAGAAGGGATGATATATTATTTGCCCAGAGAACTGCTTGTTGTCTATTTGTTAGGTAGGACCTGAACCATTTAATAGCTAAAGAGTCAAGAGAGAAGGATTCAAGAATGTTGATTAGAAGTGCATGGTTTACCATGTTGAAAGCTTTGGAGAGGTCAATAAAGAGTGCAGATGAGAGGTTGTTGTTATTGCGATTTCTATTTATAACATCTGTAAAGGATAACAGAGCGGTCGTGGTACTATGAGATGGCCTAAAACCATGCTGGCATTTAGCTATTATGTTATTTTGTATTAAATGGTTTAAAAGTTGATGATGAACACATTTTTCCATGATTTTTGCTAAGGGTGATAAGAGTGCTATTGGCCGATAGTTAGAGTAGTCATTTGAGTTGCTGCCTTTGTGAAGGGGAATGATATGGGAGACTTTCCAGATGTTTGGAATGTAACCTTCCTTAACGGTTCTGTTTATGAGGCTGGATATAGGATAGGAAATTACTTTGGCTGCTTTTTGGAGATATTCAGAAGGTAACTGGTCAGCAGAAGGGGTACAAGGCTTAAGTTTTTGGATGAATTTGTAGATGAGAGTGGTAGATATTGGTTGCATAGAGAATACTGGTAGAGTACTAGGTATGGACGTGGCAAGGTTTGAGCTGTCTGGAGTAAGTTGGCTTGTTAGTGTTTGTATGGTTTCTGTAAAGAAAGAATTGAAGGCATTGGCAGTTTGGAGGGGAGCATTTGGGTCTGCCTGAAGTGGGGTAGGTGTATGAGAGTGCCCTGGAGAAAGGAGTTTATATACACTAGACCAAAACTTCTGGGGGTTATTTTGGTGATTTTGCTGTAGTTTACAGTAGTAGTTCTTTTTGTCTGAGAGTATTGCCTTTTTTGTAGTATTTCTTAGTTGCTTAAAAAGTTGTTGATCAGAAATATTTTTGTTAGCTCTCCACTTTGCCCAGGTTTTATTTCTAAGTAAGATCTTTTGTTTGGTTTCTTTGGTAAACCAGGGGGCTGGTTTGGCTTTCATTCTGATGGTCCTTGAGGGTGCATGGCTGTCAAGGATAGATAGGAATTTGGAGTTTAGACAGTCGACAGCTTCTTGAAGTAGTAGAGTTTTTAGAGGGTTCCAGTCACAAGCACTTAGTTCATTTTGGAATAATGGTGGGTTAAAGTGTTTATTGGTACGTATGTATCTATAAATGGGGGGATTTCAGATATAATTTTTATGCCTAAGGATATAGGTTAAAGTGTGATCACTAACATCATCTGGTAGAGTTCCTACATTGTAAATTTGTTTTTGTCTATTTATAAGAATCCAGTCTAGGATGCTCTCTTTTTTGTTTGGTTTGTTGATTCTGGTAGAAGATGTGATAGTTTGACTGAATCCATGAAGGTTGATATGGGAGGAGGGATTATCAGCTTTGACAGTTTTCCAATCAGTATTAAAATCACCATGTATAATAGTTTCTTGGGGGTATGTAGAGGACACCCAGCTTACAATATTTTCTATAGTGCTAATATTATTACCAGGTGGAAGGTAGATGCAGATGATATATAGAGATTTGTTTTGGTTTATTTGAAATTTAGTGATAAGTACTTCAGCTTTACTATCTTGTGGTGGGTCAAATGGTAAAGAGGAGATTTGAAGTCCCTCTTTGTATAAGACTGCTACTCCACCATCCTTACTTTTTATACGGTCTAGTCTTAGTATATTGTATCCTTGGGGAATGATTTCATTGTCTTTAGTTTCTATTTTTTTTTTCACCAATAACAATGATATATAGATAATCATAATTAAACAGGTTGTTTATATTTTTAGCTCTATATAAATATATATATATATATATATAAATATATATATATATATATATATATATATATATATATATATATATATATATATATATATATGCACACATATACATACACACATATTTTATATATTTTTTACATGTATGCAGTTTTTTTAAAATAGGATAGTATGATTTTAATTCACAGCATTACATTGATTAATTTGATTTTTGTTAATTGAACTATTGGTAGTTCATATATACTATAAAGGTCTGTCTCAAATTGTGTTGTTACATCTGAGGAAGTCTTACTTTGTGGACAAAAATGCGGTGGATATGTTAATACATTTATGTGTTATGTGCTTTATGCCATTGCCTGTTTAATAAAGTAAGTTCTTTAACCTGGTTTCATGTGCAATGTCCTTTGGAGGTGCTCATTTTGTTGTTTTTTTTTCCTTTAAAGATGTCCAAAATTTTTTAGGGTTGTGTTTAGTATTATTCTGAAAGTTATTATAGTATAGCCTTTTGTCTTCATTTATTTGATTTTTAGTATGATTGTGAAATATTCTGAAGTTTTCAAGATATTGGGGTGTTTTATGTTGTTGCCATTCTTTCCATGCTTTTTCTCTGTCTTGTATTAGCATTCTACTCTTTTTGGATAGCCAAATTGCATTGTTTGTTTTCATTCTCTCTCTTCTAGGAGGTGCAAGGCTGTTTAGGATATTTAGAAAAGTTGTACTGAATTCAATTACAGCATCTTCTAAGGGGGATGATTTTTAGGAAGTTCCACTTAATAAATGACAGTGTAGTAATGAGCATTGCTACCTAACAGGATCAGGTGATGGTCCCTTTCTATTGAGATGAAACCAAAAAAATGTACACTATTATAAAACTCGTATTTTTCTTCATCAGTGATAGCAATTTTTTTCTCTTAGCCTGTTCAGTACCTTTCTTGAAATTTCACTATATTTCTCTTTTGGCTTTCTATAATTTATTATATCATCACTGTAATTCCTTACTTTTCTGCAGCTTTTATCATCTGGTATAACACACACTGGAGAATCAATGATGCACACTTTCATCCACTGCAATTTTTTCTGTATCATGAGACCCACATGTGTTAAAAGCGTGATGATCATGAGTGCTGGAACCATAGAGCAATGGGAGTAGGAGGGGAGCCCCCCCCCACTTTTAGATCATCCATACCTCTGCCCCTTTCATTTTCCGCATGCCTCCCAACTGCCGTGATGATGTCATGTCAGCGCATGTATTTTCAGCCATTTTTTGCGGGTGGGAACAAATGTATTTATTCAAAGCTGCTGCCAGAACGGAAAGGATTTATTTGCAGAAGCTGCCTGTTGAGCAGTTGCTCTGGACTGTAGACTAGGATGTAATTGCAGAGTGGAGCAGGCAGAAGCTGCTAGGATGGAATTGCAGAGTGGAGTGGGAAAGGACAGAAGCTGCTGGAGTCTATCAGAGTGAGTACACTGCTGGACTGTATTTATTGCAAAGTCTATTACAGTGAGTACACTGCTGGACTGTATTTATTGCAGAGTGGTGTGTATGTGTGTGTGTGTGCACCCAGCAGGAAACATCTGGTGGCTAGAGGTACTCAGGCTCAAACCCTGTACCTTGGTTAAAGGTAAAAAGAACCTAAAGTCCTTAGCCACCATCACTTGTGAATTTATGCCTCACATTTTTGTTCTGTTACTCTGGTTTGCAGGAGTGTCTTGCTCTGACTGTAGTGCACATGGTTCAAGACCTAGCAGTGAAATGCACGGTGGTAACATAGCATTTTATGCAAGCAACTTTCTAAAATTATACACACAATATTTAAATGTGTCCCTGGTGTTTGGCCTTTTGCCACCCCCCCCCCAATTGAAAATAAGTTCAAGAAGCTGTGTAACATGCCTATGGCTTGCACTCTACTGTGATTCTGTATTTATATATTGTGTGTAGAAGTACACTATCATGGAAATATTCTGAATAGGGCAGTTTTGTCATTATTGGTGTATGCATTTTTCTTTCATTGCCTACTGGAAAAATGTTTAAACAATAAATTTAAAATGCACTAACTTAAGTCTAACAAGTGTGTTGTATTATACAAGGAATATAATTTAATACAATCAGGAAGGTGACTCAAGGAATGCATACATGTAGGCATGGCCCTAAAAATGTGTTTGAAAACAGCCCAGAGTAAAGTGTGAAAGGCTCAAAATCATGGGCAAATTTTAAGCTTTACTCTTGTTACCAAAGCAATGAAAAAAGGTAAAACAGTTCACACCACATTACCTTGACCTGGCCAAGCCTTTTGACACAATCCCCTACTCAGGTGTAGTACAAAGGATGAATAATGTAGGAGCAAACACTTACATCGATCACCAGCTGCATTGCCAACTTGGCTCACAGGATGCAGGAGATCAAAACAAGGGAAGAGACCAGTCACCAATGGAGTCCCCCAGGGTTCAGTGATGAGACTTTTTCTGTTTGGCATATACATCTCAAAAGTAAAAGGAAATACTAAAGAGCTTTGACCAGCTAAGTTTGAGATGACTGCAAGCTAGGAGAAGTTATTGAATCCCCAAATGACTTAACCATCATGCAGAAAGGTTTGTCCCAAATAATAACTGGTGTCACAATCATGACAATGCCCTCTGAGAACTGATCCAATTGTATGGCATTTGGGAACTTGTGTGTACAGTGACCTAACTTTTGACCAACATGTGCCCATAGTCATAAGAAAGTGTTTCTATATTGCACAGCTTATAAACAAATTGATTGTGACTAGATCTAGAGATGTTGTTGTCCCCCTTTACAAAGCTCTAATTACATCAATCATTTTGTATAATGCCCACTTTGGCATGTATCTGTCCAGCACCATGCAACAATTGGAATACTTTCAGAGATACCTTACTAAAAGGATACCAGCCCTAAACAGTAGGTTTTGCATGGATCACCTCAAAGATTTATTACTATACTCCGTATCCCACAGAGTGCTTGGAGGTGACAAGTCTGGCATACAAAGCATCCTCCGACATAATACAGATGGACCTACTGAACATCAGCAAGTCAAATGGCATCAGAAATACTCAGTCCAGGTATCTAAACTGAATGTTGTGGAGAGATGGATATATATCACAGAGGCTACCACTGTTCCGGAACAGACTACCCATATAAATAAAGCAAAGCTCATCCATCCATATTCAAATGTAACTTGCATCTAAGGATGGGTAATAGAAAATGTACTCCAGGATTTCCCCTCATGCCACTAATGGATAGAGGCAGTTCCTAAATGCTTCATCATTTACATGGTCCCCTCAAATTATCTATGGTATGATCAGAGTTGTTCTCACTAAGGCTAATATACAATTATCAGCCATGGGGATAGCTAAGACCAATCAGAAAAAGTTAATTCAAGCACCAAAAGGGAATTGGCTAAGCTTAAAATGCCCTCCAAGTGAACCTATGTTGTGGTAGCAAATAGTTATAAAAAATTACCCTTTTTAGTTCACTAAGTGCCCCTGTCACCCTCCCCCCACCCCCAGTCTTTAACAGCTTCAGGCGCCCCTGGTGATGATACTCTTTGTTTAAAGGTGTTACTCAAGTTGATAGTAACCAGATCTCAAGTCCAGTTTGGTAAATAACATTGCTGCAGAAAATTTGTTTGCCATGTCACCTACTGATGATGTAAAATGGTTTTATTTCTATGTTACTTTGCTGGCTAATATTGCATTGTCTTACCTCTCCATGTTTCCAAGACTTCAGATTGAAACTATGTGTGGAACCCTAGATGTAGGACTAGATAACATTTCAATGATGTTCATCTTTTCAACCTTCTCTATCACCTTGTCTGCTTTCTTTCAAACATGAAATGGTGCTGTTCTTTGTAGACGGGCTATAGGTGTCATATGTAGGTATATGCATAACTTGACTTTGCAGAGCTGCACTCACCAGTGGCTTAAGACAAGTTACTATGTTCTCTTAACATATTGCCAAGTATTTTGTTATTTCTATTAATTATGTTAGTTGGTGCTTGTATTGGTAATTTGACTTTCTTATAGGAGAGTTTATGAGATCTGATTCAGAGACTTATCTTACCATAGAAGTAGATCTTGCTACTCTTTTAGTCATCTTTTAGTCATCTTTGTATTTTACTCAAAACAATGTTCATTTGAAAAGGTATTATTGAGTTACATATGCCAATAAACTCATACTCGCTTTCATCAAATTATTCTATGGTCTCAGTTGTTTACAACTGTTGGTACAGTTGTCATAATGACAACTGTACCCAAGTCCCTCTACCTTCAATGGCTCTGCTGGACAGAGGCACAGGGAACTAATCTAAGGGGGCGGAGAAAGCCAACACATTCTGGCTAGGCTTAAAAATGCCTTCGAGCAGATAGCCTAGTACCTACCTATGAACCTATGAACCTATGTGTCCAATGGAGTTTTGTTTTGGGGGTTACAGAGTTGGAGCAAAGTGGTTCTGGCTACTGAGGCTGTAATAGGACATTTGTCTAATTAGTTTAACTACTTTTGATCTGTAGTGAGAGTAGGGAACAGGTGGAGTAGACCCTGTAGAGATGGAGATATGCTCTAGAGAGAAGAGGAATGAAGGTCAACAGGAATAAGACAGAATATATGTGTGTGAATAAGAGGGAGGATAGAGAAATGGTGAGGATGCAAGGAGTAGAGGTGGCAAAGTTGGATGAGTTTAAATACTTGGGATCAATAGTTCAGAGTAATGGTGAGTGTGGAAGAGAGGTGAAGAAGAGAGTACAGGCAGGATGGAGTGGGTGGAGAAGAGTGTCAGGAGTGATTTGTGACAGATGAGTACCAGTAAGAGTGAAAGGGAAGTTCTTCAAGAGGGTAATGAAACCAGCTATGTTATATGGATTGGAGACAGTGGCATTGACAAAAAGGCAGGAGTTAGAGCTGGATGTGGCAGAGTTAAAGATGTTAAGATTTGCACTGAGTGTGACAAGGGTGGAAAGGATTAGGAACAAGTATATTAGAGGGTCACCCCAGGTTGGAAGGTTTGGAGACAAAGCCAGAGAGGCAAGATTATGTTGGTTTGGACATGTGCTGAGGAGGGATGCTGAGTATATTGGGAAAAGGATGCTAAGGATGAAGCTACCAGGTAACTGGAAAAGAGCAAGGTCTAAGATAAGGTTTATGGATGTGGTGAGAGAGGACATGCAGGTGGTTGGTGTGACAGCGCAAGATGCAGAGGACAGGAAGAAATGGAAACAGATTATCCGCTGTGGCGACCCCTAATGGGAACAGCCGAAAGATGATGATGACTAGGGGAGAGAAAGCCTGGTTGACTAGGAGTTTGAATAGCTGGGGGTCCTAGTAGAAAGTCAAAACTTTTTGAACAGTGAGCCATTTTGCTTTTTCATTGTGTTACTGTGGTATTTATTTGTAGATGACTAGGTAATAAATCTACAACATGTATTGGTTATTGTTTGACTGTATGCAGAGTTTGTTTTTTATGCTGATGCTATGAGAGGAGGCTGTATTGAGGTTAAATGAGTGGAATGCCATTGTCTGTGGCTATTCTGGGGGTTATAGTAATGGGGTGGGGGTTCAATGACTCAAAATAGGAGGGAGTAAACTTTTTTTTGTGTAGTCAAGATGGAGGGAGAAGCTAAAAAAGGCTCAAGCCAAATGCCAAGGTATTTAAAAGAGGTAGCATTTTGTAAGAGGGTATTGTGGTCATAGATATGCATAGATAATTGCATTCTTTAAGTTTCTGTTTGATGCTAAATCATAGCTTTTGTTTTGTTAGATTTCAGAAGGAGGCTTTTGCTTGAGATTCAGTGGATGAGCACTAGGAAATCTTCTTACTCTTCACAAACTCTAGTGTCCACCTGATATTTTACAGATGTGCTTACCAAAGTATGGAAGTGGCACTGCTACCTATTTATAGTAGGTGATGTAGGAGGATGTTTTGTTGAATGAGGTTGAAGTTTTTGTAAAGTCAATAAAAACTGTACCAGTGAACTGGCCTCTGTCCATATTTGTTGGTATTTCATTGGTCAGGGTCCATATGATCAGACCTGAACCCATGTTGTTTATGGGAGAGGATGTTTCAGGTTGCAATGTATTTTGTCTAGAGACTGAAGGGTAGATAGATATTTACCTGTATTGGGATGTTTTAGAGTGCTAGAGAATTTTGGGATTGGCTTGATGATGTTTTTTCATATGCATTTGGTATGGCATTTGTGTGTTAAGTAGAGATTGGGAATATGTTGCTGAGAAAATGAGAGAAATACCTCACAATGGTTTATGAACCAGGGATACAGGCTGCCTGTACCCAGTGGACTGTCAGATATTTACTTACATACATATATACGTACAAATATTTCAGGCACAGACATTAATGCCCTTCTAGCCTGCCAATATACCAAAACAGTTGTTCCTAATAATAAGTGTCCAGGCTGTTCTTAAAAATATCTAAACAACTGCTTGCTTTAATGTAATTTGGTAGTCTATTCCATACATCAGCTGCTCTCTCAGAGAACCAATTAGTTCACTTCTCATTTCTGTAAAATCTGCTATACTGGGTGTCTGATGGTTTTCTACTACTTTTTGATAACCCCAAACATTCCCAGAGGTAGTTATCTCCAAATTCCTCATATACCTGAATAAGATGTTCTCTTAAATATCTATATGAGACACTTTATAAGTTCCGATATTTTAGTCTTTCATAATAACTTAAACGCACCCATGGATACCTTTGATATATTTCTGCTGTTCTCTTTCCAGTTTATTCATGCTTGTTTTCTTATAAGGTTTCCATGCTGTTATTCCATACTCAAGTTTGGGTCTAATGTAAATAACAAATAATGACTTCATCTTTTCTGATTTCCAGGACTTTATTAATCTTTTTATACAACCTATAGTTCTATAACCATCACTTACCAATTGCTTGATATGATTAGACAAACTCAAAGCTGGATCTACCGATATAACTAGGTCCTTAAATGAATCTAATGTTTCAATCACTGTGTGTTGTAGCAAATATTCACCTTTCAATTTATGTCTCCCAAATCTCATATGCTTAGTTGCAGATGTATTTATCAGCATACTATTGTCATGTGCTGAAATGGTCAATTTAGTCAAGTTCTTTTGCAGATATGCCCTATCTCTAACACATGCAACCAGTTTACCCAATTTGAAGTCATCTGCATACAGAATGCAGAACATGTCGATGAAAAGATAGATCTGAAAGATACAATGTAAATAAGTATGGGCTTAGGACAGAGTCATGTGGGACACCCTGAGTGTCACCAAGAATTTTACCTGTAAATTGCTGTATGATACTTCCCATGTCCTAATTGTAAGCCATGCAGCTATCCATCTTACCTAGTGGCTTTAATTAACTGATCATTGTTTTGTGTATGACCTTATCAAATGCTGACATGAAATCTATATAAATTACATTGTAGCACAATTTTTCATTCATAGCCATTATTATATTGTTATAGAACAGGTGGTAATCAATCTATTTTTTTCACATATAATTTTTTCATATATTATTTTTAAATAATTAGTAATTGTATTTTTCTTTCTAATATGTATTTTGAATGGTTTTATATAATGATAAAGTTCAAAGCACAATTTTATTACATACATATTATAAATTTCATTTATTTTAAATGTATATACAAACAATATTACAGCACATGGACATTTATTGACAAAAAAATATATGAGGTAGCATTTATGGGGTTAATGCATTTAACAATTAGTTAATCAATCAATTAGCATGTGATTGGTTATGGGAGAGTATTTAAAATGTAAAAACTGTGATGTAGAAATGTTCTGATGAAGTCTACGTTATGTAGAGGAAAGCGCTCAACATTTGTTTTAAGTGGTTTTGAATAAAGTGATTTTGCATCTTTACCTATGGACTACCTCGCTGAATTATACTGAATGGGCTTTTGGTTTTGAAATTAACAGTTCAAGTTATAGCTGAGTTCATTGCTACATTGGGACAGTAATTTTTTGTGTGCTTCCTTATTTTTAAAATATGCATGCTGATATATAGTTTCAGGTCCCAACAATTCCAATTCTGAGAACTTATTCGATGTTACCTTCTTCATTATTTTTCCACAAAATGAAAGTAGACTTCAGGAGGAGAAAGACGTAGCCACACAGGAAAATGTGCAGAGATGCTGGGACATGGGGCCATCTCCTGCATGAGTTTGAAAGCCCTAGGTTGAGGGAAAAGGGAAGAACCAGCATCACAGAAGACTGGATGATGGATTGTCTGAG
This sequence comes from Protopterus annectens, assembly GCF_019279795.1. Lineage (NCBI taxonomy): Eukaryota > Metazoa > Chordata > Ceratodontiformes > Protopteridae > Protopterus > Protopterus annectens. The sequence goes on from NC_056728.1 coordinate 1,116,001,886, forward strand.
GCCTCGCAGCCCAGCAGAGTTCCATGAGGCTGTGAAGGATCACAGGGAAGCTCCTCTGAGAGGTTCAGAGAACGCAGTTGACACTGCATGATTTGACAGCCTTCAGGAGATATGTAACCTGGAAAAAGAGCTCTTCCACCTGTGTAGAAGTGGAAGCCCAGAGGGAGTCCCTCCTGATGGAAGTCCAGAAGGAGGAGAGAGATGGAAAGTGGCCGGGCAGGGAGTGCTCTCACCTGGGTGAGATAGTCCAGATTGCGCCCCCCTCCCAAGAGGGAAGTCCTCAAGGGACCAGTTGGTGGATGACTGTAGGACCAGGAGAGCTCCTGCCTGGGTAAGTGGGGTCAGGCAGAGCTCCCCCATGATGGAAGTCCTTAAGGGAGTGCTGGGTGGATGACTGCTGGGCCTGGAAGGCTCCTGGCAGGAGAGAATGTATTCAACCTTGCCCCGTACCCAATGGCATCCCTGAAAAATCACAAAGTAGCCACAGCCACTCTGGACAGGAGAGCAGGGGAACCTGGAAGCCCTGATGGGAGTGGACCAGCCCCTCGGCAGCTGAGGGGAGTTCCATAGGGCTGGCTGGGATCAGACCGAGGCACTCCTGAGAGGCTCCAAGGGAATGCAAGGCATGGCAAGATTTGGCAGCCTGCAGGGGGCATAGAGGTGGCAGGGTCCCTCAAGGTGAGGTGGGGCTGTGGCCAGGGAAGTATGTCTCTCACCAGGGTTGAAGTGGAGGCCTATAGGGGTTGGCCCTGATGGAAGTTCTTAAAGGAGCACTGGGTGGAGGGCTGTGGGGCCTGGAGAGCTCTTTCCTGGGTGGGTGTAGTCAGGCAGTGTCCCCCATGACAGAAGTTCTCAAGAGGGAGCAGGGCAGAGGCCTGTGGGGCCTGGAGAGCTCCTGCCTGTGTGAGCAGGGTCAGGTGGAGCCCCCCACAACAGAAGTCCTCAAGGGAGGGACTGACAGGTGACTGCATGGCCTGGAGAGCTCCTGCCAGGCAGGGTGAAGGTGTCTGAAAATGCCACATACCTGACAGTATCCCTGAAATATTGAAAAGTCCCTGGATCCACACTGGATGGGAGCGAAAGAGCACAAGGAAGTCCTGATAGGAGCAGACCTGCCATCGGTGACTGAGAGCAGTTCTGTGAGGCCATCCATGATCAGAGGGATGCTCCCCCGAGAGACCCCAAAGGCAAGCATGACATGGCACAATTTGACAGCCTGTAGGAGATACGGGTGAGACAAGGACTGTGGTGCTCTGGACTGGAAAGGAGGCAGACACAGAAGACCCGATGAGAGCAGACCTGTCCCTTGGTGGCCAAGGGGAGTTGAACAGAGTGAGCAGGGATTGGACTAAAGCTCTCCAGAGAGGCTCCAAGGGCATGCATGACACAGCAAGATTTGGCAGCCTGCAGGGGATATGGAAGCAGAGAGGTTCCCCAGATGTGAGGCGGGGTCATGGTTGGGGAGGATGTCTCTCACTAGGGTTAAAGGGGAGGCCTGTAGTGGTTGGCCCTGATGGAAGTCCTTGAGGGAGTGCCAGGCAGAGGGCTGAGTGGCCTGGAGACCTCCTCCCTGGCTGGCTGGGGTCAGAGAGAGGCCGTTACGATGGAAGTCCTTAAGGGAGGGACTAGTGGGTGACTGCAGGGCCTGGAGAGCTCCTGCCAGGCAGGATGAAGGTGTCTGACACCGCCCCGTACCCAACAGGATCCCCAAAATATTGCAAAGGCCCCAGAACCCCACTGGACAGGAGAGCAGGGGCACACGGAAGCCCTGATGGGAATGGACCTGCCCCCTCAGCAGCTAAGAACAGTTCTGCAAGGCTGGCCATGATCAGAGGGAAGACCCCCCCCCCCGAGAGGCCCCAAGGGGACACATGACATGGCATAATTTGCCAGCCTGCAGGAGATATGGGGAAGACAAGGACTGTGGTGTTTTGGAATGGAAAGGAGCAGATGTAAAAGTCCCGATGACAGTGGACCTGCCCCTCGGCAGCCGAGGGGCATTTTGCGGGGCCCGCCAAGATTGGATCAAAGCTCCATGGGAGGCTCCATGGGAATGTGCAACACAGCACAATTTGGTAACCTGCAGGAGACAAGGATGTGGTGGTGTTCCCCTGAGATTAGACGGGGGCCACGCCTGGGGAAGGATGCCTCTCACCAGGGTTAAAGGCGAGGCCCATTGGGTTTGGCCCAGAACAAAGTCTTTGAGGGAGCACCAGGTGGAGGGCTGCAGGGCCTGGAGAGCTCCCGCCTGGCTGACTGAGGTCAGGTGAAGCCCCCATGATAGAAGTCTTCAAGGGAGCCACTGGCAGATGGCTGCATTGTCTGGAGAGCTCCTGCTTGGGTGAGGGCAGTTAGGTGGAGCTCCCCACAATGAAAGTCCTCAAGGGGAAGTTGGATGGAGGGCTATGGGTCCTGGAGAGCTCCTGCCTGGGTGAGCTGGTTCGGGCAGAGACCACCCCAGCAGAAGTCCTTAAGGGGGCACTGGGTGGAGGGCTTCAGAGCCTGGAGACCTCCTGTCTGGGTGGGTGAGGTCAGGCGGAGAGCCCCATGATGGAAAGTCCTGAAGGGAGTACCGGGCATAGGCTGTAGGGCCCAGAGAGCTCTTACCTGGATAGGGTCAGGCAGAAGCTGCCACGGTGGATGTCCTCAAGGGAGGGACTGGCAGGTGACTGCAGGCCCTGAAGAGCTCCTCTGAAGCAAGGGGGAAGGCATCTGACATTGCCCCATACCCAACGGTGTCCCCAAAATATCACAAAGTCCCTGAAGCCATTCTGGACTGGAGACCAGGGGCACACAGAAGCCCTGAATGGAGTGGACCTCCCCCTCAGTGGCCAAGGGGCATTCCATGAGGCCAGCCAGGATCAGACCTAAGCTCCCCAGAGAGTGTCCAAGGGCACACGTAACATGACACGATTTGGCAGCCTGCAGGGGACATGGAGGTTGTGGGGTTCCCCTGAGGCAAGGCCGGGGCCATGCTCGAGGAAAATGTCTCTCACCAGGGTGAAATAGAAGGCCTGTAGGGGTCAGCCCAGATGGAAATCCTTGAGGGAGCACCAGATGGAGGGCTGCCAGGCCCAGCGACCTCCTGCCTGGGTGAGCAGGGAAGGCGGAGCCTCCCATGATAGAAGTCACCAAGGGAGGGACTGGCAGGTGGCTTCTGGGCCTGGAGAGCTCCTGCCTGGCTGACCGGGGTTAGGCAGAGGCTGCTATGACAGAAGTCCTTAAGACTGGAGAGCTTCTGTCAGGCAGTGGGAAGGTGTTTGACCTCACCCCATACCCAACAGCATTCCCAAAATGTTGCAAAGTCCCCAGATCCCATCTGGATGGGAGAGCAGAGGCACACATAAGGCCAGATGGGAGCTGAACTGCCCCTCAGCAGCTGAGAGGAGTTCTAAAACTAATGTGAATTGCAGGACACATTGATCATCAACATTTCAAATGCACTTTTTGGCCCTGGGTTACTCCCGGGGCTATGCCTGTCTGAGGGTTGTGGTGCCTTCCATCACCCCCAGGGCTGTCCTGCCACCATGACTGGTGCAGCCAGGGAGTCAAGGGAGCCCATAGTGGGCCCTCTTTTCCCCCAGGGTGAGATGCAGATGGAGGAGAGGAGCCCCTGTCACCCTCAGCCAGGAAGCCCATTCGTGGTAGGGAGGGAGAAGGCACACATCCGGCCCCCACCTCAGAGGCTGAGGCTGTTGATGGTACCACAACTCAGCTGCCCTGCTGTAGCAAGGCCAGATGCCCACTGAGTTCCCACCCACTGGGGCCATGTCAGCCCTCCTCTTCCACCACCTGGAATCGGGTGGCAGGAGGTGCAGGTGCATGGACCAAGGGTAGGGGAGGCATGGCCATATGTCTCCATGGCTACCTCACCCACCACCTCCCACGTGCAACCATGTTCGGAACTTGACCTCAGATCAGACATGGTGACCCGCTGGATTTAAGCATATTACTAAGTGGAGGAAAAGAAACTAAACAGGATTCCCTCAATTACAGCTAGTGAAGAGTGAGGAGCCTAGCACTGAATCCCTGTTGGGGCGACAGGCACAGGGAAATCTGGAGTACAGAAGTCCATCTCCGCAGCACCTCCCAGAGTGCCCAAGTCCTTGTGATCGAGGCTCAGTCTGAGGAAAGTGTGAGACTGGTGGCAGCCCCCAGCATGTTGGGATCAGGTCTTCCCAGAGTTGGGTTGTTTGTAAATGCAGCCCAAAGCAGCTAGTAAACTCCATCTAAGGCTAAACACTGGGGCGAGACCAATAGCAGACAACTATTGTAAGGGAAAGTTGAAAAGAACTTTGAAGAGTGAGTTCAAGAGGGGGTGAAACCATTCAGAGGTAAAGGGGTGAGGTCTATGCGGTCTGCCCGGAAGATTCAGCTCAGCAGCTGTGTCAGCCACCTGGGCAAGGCAGACCCCCCCCTCCCCCTCTAGGGTGTGGGGGACCATCCCTGGGCACAACGGCTGCTGTCAGGACCACTTCTTCTGCACCAGTGCACCGTGACTGGCTCCAGGTTGACTGGGAAGACCACATGAAAGGTGGCTCCCCTCCACAGATCAGAGTGTTACAGCCTGCGGCATCAGCCCTCGCCATGCCCCAGGGTCATAGGAGATGACTACCCCCACACCCACCCTGCTCTCGTGGCGGGACTGTTGATTGGGCCAGACTGTCCTCAGTGTGGCATGACCATGTCCCACCACCAGGCCGGTGGGCTCAGCTTGGGTGCCAAGGGTCCACAGCGATGTTGGTGACCCATCTATCCCATCTTGAAACATGAAACAAGGAGTCTAACAGGTGCACTTGTCTGAGGGTAGGCAGGAGACCCCATGGCACAATGAAAGTGAGAGCTGGTGTGCCCTGGCTGAGGTGGGATCCCCCCGCCCTATGTGGGGGGGCACACTGCCAGCCCATCTCATCTGTCCCTTTGGGGAGGTGGAATGTGAGCATACCTGGTGGGACACGAAAGATGGTGAACTATGCCTGGGCAGGGCGAAGCCAGAGGAAACTCTGTTGGAGGTCTGTAGAGGTCCTGACCTGCAAATCAGTCATCTGACCTGGGTATAAGGGTGAAAGACTAATCGAACCATCTAGTAGCTGGTTCCCTCCAAAATTTCCCTCAGAATAGCTGGCACTTGGCAGATGCATTTTTTTCTAGTAAAATGAATGATTATAGGTCTTGGAGCAGAAATGATCTCAACCTATTCTCAAACTTTAAATGGGTAAGAAGCCAGACTAGCTGGCTTGGAGCCAGGCATGGAATGCAAGTGCTCAGTGGGCCACTTTTTGTAAGCAGAACTGGTGCTGTGAGATGAACCAAATGCCGGGATAATTCCTCCAATGTGCTCATCAGTCCTTAGAAAAGCTCTTGGTTGATATAGACAACAGGACAGTGGCCATGGATGTCAGAATTCACTAAACAGTGTGTAACAACTCACCTGCCAAATCAACTAGCCCTGAAAATGGATTGCACTGGAGCATCAGGAGGGGCACCATGGTGGCACTGAAGCCCAGGGAGAGGGCCCGGGTAGAGCTGCCACTGGTTCAGATCTTGGTGGTAGTAGCAAATATTCAAATGACATGTTTAAAGGCTGAAGTGAAGAAGGGTTCCATGTGAACAGCAGTTGAACATGGGTCAGTTGGTCCTGAGGTGAGCACTGTTCTGAAGGGATGGGTGATGGCCTCTCCTCAGTCGATTGAAAGGGAGTTGAGTTCAAATCCCTTAATCTGCAGAGGCAGAGATGGATACCTCATGGCATCTAGTGGGTGATGCAAACAATTCAGGAGAAGCCAGAGTAGGCCACCTGGGAGAGTTCTGTTTTCTTTGTAAAGGGCAGTGCACCATGGAATGGGTTTGCCCGGAGAGAGGGGCCTGCATCCTGTAAAGCATTGCGGTTCTGGCAGCATCAGGTGAGCTCTTGACATCCTTGAAAATCTGAGGGAGAGGGTGTAAGTCTCACACAGGGCAGTACCCTTATCTACAACAGGTCTCCAAGGTGAACAGCCTCTTGCATGTTAGAAAAATGTAGGTAAGGGAAGTCATCAAGCCAAATTCATAACTTCATGATAAGGATTGGCTCTAAGGGCTGGGTCAGTCAGGCTCAGGCATGAAGCAAGACTGGGTGAGCACCATGGCTGGACAAGGTGTCATTTTACCACTCCCTGGGGGGCCAGGGGGGATGGTGGCAGTGACTCTGGATGCATGCCGGGCCCTTCCTGTGGATCACCCCGACTGTGGTGAGCTCCGGTCCTGTCCGGCATCCCGCATCATCTGGCAGCTAGCAGCTGACTTAGAACTGCTGCAGACTGGGGAAATCCAACTGTTTAATTAAAACAAAGCATCACAAAAGCCCAAGATGAGTATTGATGCAATGTGATTTCTGCCCAGTGCTCTGAATGTCAAAGTGAAGAAATTTAATAAAGCGCGGGTAAACAGCAGTAGTAACCATGACTCTGTTATGGCAGCCAAATGCCTCATCAACTATTTAGTGATGCACATGAATGGATGAATGAGATTACTACTGTCCCTACCTACTATCTAGTAAAACCACAGCCAAGGGAACAAGCTTGGCAGAATCAGCAAGGAAAGAATATCCAATTGAGCTTGACACTAGTCTGGCACTGTGAGGAGACATGAGAGGTGTAGAATAAGTGGGAGGCCATGGCTGCTGGTGAAATATCACTACTCTTATTTTTTTTCCCCTTACCCGGTGAGGCTGGGGGGTGATCCCCACAAGGGCTCTTGCTTCTGACTCTAAGCGCCTGGTCATCTGAGCATGAAGCGGCTCTGGGGACAGTCTCAGGTGGGGAGTTTGACTGGAGTGGTACACCTGGCAAAGAGTAATGCAGGTGTCCTAAGGTGAGCTCAGGGAGGACAGAAACATCCCATGGAGCAGAAGAGCAAAAGCTCACTTAATCTTTATTTTCAGTATGAATACGGACTGTGAAAGTGGGGCCTCATGATCTTTCTGGCTTTTTGGGTTTTAAGCAGGAGGTGTCAGAAAAGATGCCACAGGGATAACTGGCTTGTGGGGGCCAAGCGTTCATAGTGACAATGCTTTTTGATCCTTTGTTGGTGTTCCCTTAAAGTTAGGTTTAATAGGTGCATGTCACCAGTCTTGAGAAATGTCCCCATATTTATATGACATAGTAAATAATAGATATAATGGCACTGTAAGTTTTTGCTGAAGTGTTCTCAGGTCATTATTTTTTAATCTGTCTCCTCTCTGTGCTTTGTTTGCATCCAGTCTGCTTAGTTCTTTTCAATATAATCTCATTTGATTTCAGAATATGAGGTTACCTGGATGTCACTAGAACAATTTAGTACCCCCTTTGCAGTGCCAAACTGTTTTGCATAAGATTTTGTAAATATATCTACAATCTGTTGTGTCTGAGAATAAATTTTAGAATCTACACAGAGTTTGTCAGTACATAGATCCTGATGTTAAACATTTTTTTATTTATTTGCATGCAATTTCTCTATCAAAACTTTCCACATTCCTTCTGCTGTTTTTTTCAATGAACACATCACTCCAATTAGTTTTATATACTGTCTGTTTTACTTCTATATAATATGTAATTAACCTTCTGTGCCTTGGTTTAGATTTCAGTTTTCTGCATCAAAGGTGGTAAAACTTAACATTAAGTAACAGTAATTTCTTCAGGAACACAAACAATGTCTTGTATGTTCCGTTCCCTGGTAGTTTTTTTTTTTTTTACAAACTGAAGCAACTGTTGTTCCTGAACATACATTGTGAATAGTTTTCTTACTAATATTATTGAATCAATATTATTCCTCTATGTTTCTGTTAAATATAAGTCCCAAGCCACTATTATTCTTCCCTCTTGTGTTTCATGCAAGAAATGTATGAATTCTTCTAGGTCATCAACACTTGTTTTTGTTGGTCTATAAACTCCAACAATTGTAATATGTTCTGGCATTGTCTTTATTGTCATGATTGCACAATCTATAGTATCAGTGTTATAATTGAATATGTAGTAATCACAGATCTTATAGCAATATTTAATCTCTTCATAACACCTTCTTCTGATTTTTTGTAGAATGTCTGTTACAATAAAAATAGTTACACCCTGATAGAACTTGTTTTCATTCATTGTTCTTTAATCATGTTTCACAGACAATAGCAACATCAATCATGTGGGAATGTAGCACATTTTCCAATAAAACAAAATTTATTATTAATGCTCCTGAAATTAACAAACATCAGAAATGCATCAAATGTTGCTGTCAGTGACCTATTACATTTTTGACCTGGCAAAAATCTTGCCTTGTGTTTATTAAATACTGAAAAATATCTGCTGCAAAAATTATTTTCCCTGATCTTGACAAGTGTACGCCAGCCTGTCTGAACACATGTGCCCAGTATTAGGCTTAGATGCTCTACACATTTTCATTTTTTAAATTGGACATTTTTTCATGTAGATATTTACTCAAACAATCTCTTCATTCATGATGAAATGACTCTTCTTTCTATATGTGATTTGTGAAAAATACGTCCTAACACCTGTAAAAGCCATGCTGTCTAAGACAGATGTAAGTTCCCTGCTAACAGTCAGACAGACCTTGTGAATGTGATCATTTGTATTGAGATAAAAAAAAAAACAGATCCAAACTTCCTTATATTAAGGCGTTCTAAGGCCTGCCTCACATCCTCTATGTTTGCTCCTGGCAAGTATAACATTATTAAAGGTATTTTTTGCAGACAAGGTTCAAAGTCTCTTGTTTTGACTTGTTTAAAATAGACTGAGAAATGAAAATAAATGGTTCTTGTGACTGTGGGGGTAGTATGAGTCTTTGATAGGATGGGAAGTTGAAGACTTCAGAGAAGAAGTTGGAGCGGGAGAATGTCAAAGTTGCTGTTACTGGTTTATTTTGAATAATACTTCTTGTGAATCAATTTACTTATTTTTAGAACTGTTTTAAAATGTATCTAAGTATTTCTAAATGTTTTTATAGGCTGTCTTTTGTTTTGTCATATTGTTTGAGGAGATTATGACTTGGATATGTTGCTGCCTATTGTTTGGTGAGGGGTTGTTTTTCTATGATTGTCACTTATCACCTTTAAGTTTTAAAAGGATTTCAAAGGAGTTAGCCAAATATTTCCTTTTTCTAGAGCTGAAAAGTTATGGGGTAGAATTTATCCTTGAGATGTATGACTGTACTGATGAGAGCAGTATCTTGTTTATTTGCCTTTAATTGCAACATATACATCCATGACTTGATTTTTTTTCCATTTTTCATTTGTTTATTCTTATCATCAAATGTTTTACCAGTCAGTTTGATAATGCTTCATCTTTTAAATCTTTCAATGTTATTGGTTGATGTCTGTAATATCTGCAATAACTTTGAAACTCTAGAGATGTTTAACGTCAGATGTAACTTTTAAAGTTCCTTCCCCTGTTGTTCCTGAATTGCATGCCTGAATTGTTAATGATTTTATAAATGTATGTACGGCACAGTTATTAAGCTCATGTAATACTTGTGTGTAGTCAAATTCTCCTTTATAGAACTTCAAATTTATGTTTTTGAAAGATCACATTCTTCTCTGGCTAAATCCCTTTAACATCTTTAAAGATGTCATCTAGATGGTTTGTGTCGATGCCGGGGCACTAAACATGAAAAGGAAGAGGAGCACTTGGCCTGAAAAAATTATACGTTTCAACAGATTAGAATATTTCTGCCTGATTCATGCAAGCATTGTGTAAGCATCATAAGGATATCTGACTCATTGCAAGAAATCTGATACTAAAGAAGTTATGAAGAAATCAAGTGCTAATGATTTGAAGCAGTCAATGCATGGATCTCCTGAAATAAAGCCATCATGATTCTGTTGCATCCCAAGACAGAAAATGTTGAAATTTCAAAACTGCTTCTTACGTTTAAATTGCTAATATTGAAATAACACTGTGAACTTATAGAAATTATAACATGTCCCTAAAAACTGCAAAAATGGAAAAAATAATTAACAAACCATGAGTCTTGTTTGTGTAAGCCAGAAAAACAGTATGATTTCCTTATTAAATACACAGTATTTTGACTTTAGTGAAGAGCTTCTGATTTCTTTATTTTAAATAGCCTAGTAAAAATAAGGACATCTGGTTGATACAGTTCTTCCAGAAATGACTTCCTCATCAACTTAACAAGGTTTATAGGGCACTGTACACTGTGTGTACACTGTGTAGATACGCTGAAGAGTGAGTTACTGTGATGTGCAAGTTGTACAGGCAGATAAAAGAAAGGTTGATAGTCTGGTGAGTAAAAACAGCATGTTTGGTGGGAGTGTTTTTCAGAAGTTTTAGAGAAAACTAGAATATTCATGGGTGGATAGGGGTGAGATTGAGTAGAGAAGAGATATTGGATAATTCAATTTAGTATGTGGTAGAATAAGTGGAAACTTTGGATGATTTTGATTGGGTAGAACTAGGAGTGGCTGTGTTAGAGGAACTGTATAAATCTAGTGAAAATGGGGGTGGGTGAGAATTGGGGGTAGAGTAGGGGAGCAGAGTGAGCCTGAGCAGAGCGAGGGTGAACAAAGTGGGTTAAACCAAAGATGGCATGCTGCAGACCATGTAAGAAAAAAAAACAATCAGAAAGGTGCATTTCTTCAGGGTATTTCATTACACTATGTATCTAGTACAATACATTATTTATTACCTTGCCAACATTTAATGGCTGACTGGTGGGGGAGGCAATAATGGTTATGGAGAAATACTACTTTACAGCATTGAGGTGTAGGAGCCAAAGTAGAAGTGTGGAGACTAGAAAGGCAGTTTACCAGGCATACAATATGCAAAGTTAGATAGAGCTACTAAGGAGTCTGCAGTAATAAAAAGGCAGAGTACAAAGGTACTACCAAATATTATTCCATAGTATAGATTAAAGAATATAGCAAGAGGGAGGGTTAATAGAAGTTGGAATACAGGGGTGAAAGGGTGGGCTACTAACAAATATTGTTCCAAGTTATAGACTCAAAAATATAGTAATGGGGACAGTGATAGAAAGGCTCGGTAATGTGCAGGTACCATATCTTTTGAAAAACAAGTCTAGTTTCCATGTGCTGCTCAGAAATCCCTGAAAGCCAGCACTTAAAACTGAATGCTTTCAAGGGAAATTCTATGTAATCCTACAAACTGTGCCACAAGCCTACTAGGTATACCTCACCTGTCAAAATATAGAATTGAAAGTGGTAGCATTTGCCATGTCAATACAGGTATATAGAATGCTCCACTATATAGCACACTGCCTGTGTAGCATATGGACATACACATGCTCTACACACTGGGATATAATAGCCCAACCCAGTGCAGACACTCTAAGACTATCATCCATGACTTACTGGCAACCATTGAGGAGGAACCACACAACAAACTGAGACAGCAAATGTGCAATACACACATGCATTGTACATTGCCCTTACAATTAAATGGCATATGATAACTACTAGGATATGTGCAATACAATTACATATACATGTACAACAATATAATAATATTATTGTATTGTTCTACTTGATAGAGAAAGATATGTGTTTTTATTTCTTGGCCTGATTTTAAATATATTTTAACAGTCTGCATCTACTTTTATACTTTGTAAGGTTTTTAACCCTATATTAATGATGCCAGTGCATAGTTACACAGCATTTTTACTGTTTAAGTGGTCTAACAGTTGGTGTTAAGCCCTGGCTTCATTCTTGTGTACTGGATATATGTCATGCTGGTTCAGAACTTGTCTTTGCATTGGGGCAGCTCCAGGCCAGTCAACTCAGAGCTAAGGGTCTAGTTGTTTTTTCCTTCCCACCCACTCTGTTGTAGTTGTGTCCCTTAACCCAGTGTATTTGTTGTTGCCTGCCCCTTATAATAATTTGACAACATATTTCTCTCCTTCTCCCTGTTTATTGGCTGTTAACAATACGTACATAAGTATGTACTGCAAAACCTGCACAACCACCACTATTGCACAAGCACCAAGATTCCTGGACTTTGGCAGTACAAATGCCCTGGAACAAATAGTCAGAGTACCCACTAGGGAAAATAACATCTTGGATCTTTTCCTTACTAATACCAGAGCATCTTGCATCAGCTCTTGCATATCTTCATCACTGGTTATGTCTGATGATAAAGCAGACTCCTTTGAAATAAAACTAAAAACAGAGATCCCTTCTACTCAAGGTACATTTAGAAATTCCTTTAAGACAAACTACCTATTCCTACATGATATATTGGCAAGCTTCAAATCCCCACCAAACCCAGTTAACTCCACTGAATATGCACCACCATATTATACTAGCATATAAACAACTGCATAGATGCAGCTGTACCCCACAGGAACAAGTGTAGGACAAACCCCAGAAAAAAAAACATATGGTGGAACCATAATATTAACAAGCTTAATAATAAAAGGATAAGAATTTTGATGAAAAGTAAAAAGAGCAATTCCAAGAATGATAGATCCCTTGTCAATAAAATAAACAAACAACCCTGGAGCTTAATAAAATCCACCAAAGCCAAGTTTAAGGCTAAAATAGCTCACTGAGCCAAAGATAAGCACAAAGCAGCAATGCACTGAGCTGATTGTGAATGATGTTACATACACTGAGACTGACAATATAGCAAACCTACTGGCCAATAAATTTAGTTCTAACTTTACACTTTTCTCCCCTCTGTTGGCCCCCTCAAAATAAACCTGAAGCTGGCTCACCTCCAGCAATCACACAAGACCAAGTCTTGAAAGTGCTATCAGAAGCTAAAAATACTGCATCTATTAGTCCTGACAATATCCCTGGATGCATCATTAGCCGCATGCCTAACAACTATTTTTAGTCTTGGTCTGCATACAGGTTTTGTACCAAGTGAATTGAGAACAGCTACAGTCATTCCCCTGCATGAGGCAGGACCTTCTACAGACCCATAAGTCGGACTAGCCCCATATGCAAAGTCATGGAATGACTTATCATGAAATTAATCAATCAAGACATAGCGAACCTCCAAACACTGGACCCATCTCAGCTTGGATTCTTCAAGGGCAAGTCATGCTTAATGAACCTGGTGGATTTTTTTCAAAAGGATAACAGAGCAATGGATGAAGGCAAAATGGTTCATACGGCATACCTCAACCTGGCCAAAGCTTTTCACACAATTTTCCGCTCAGGTATAATAGAAAAGCTAAATATCAAATTTAGCATTTAGTAAAAAAATAAGAATAATTAATTTTGGTTTTCAAGTACTGCTCATCTCTGAGAAACAAATTGAACATCAGTAATTCTCAGTATGATTTCATAAATAATGTCAGTGAATGATTAATTTTGAAATTCAACAATTTGTTCAAACAATAAGGTAGAAAGGTTTAAGGAAGGTCATCACTTCAGTCTGGAATGGCCTGTGAAATATGATTGAGACAGAAACGTTTACTCTTTCAGAACAAATCTTTCAGGATATTTAAAAATATCTACATCTGCAAATGCCTCAGGAATAAAGGAAAACAAAATATTTCACTTATTGCTTTCCACCTATAGCATAAATCTCATTAACTATGTAATTCTCCTTTTCAGTTGTCAACTGTGGTTCATGCTTATTCCCTCATTAAATAAATCACACCTACTATCCTTACTTATACTATTCCATGCTTTTCATAAGCATCACTCTTTCTCCCTAGCTGAGTATTGCCCTCTTCCTAACGATTTATTGCCCATCTTATTTTCTGTTTCCTACCCTACATTAATACCTGGTTGACTAAAGCACTAAGTCTCAATATGATTTGTGTGTGTGTGTGTGTGTGTGTGTGTGTGTGTGTGTATATATATATATATATATATATATATATATATATATATATATAGAGAGAGAGAGAGAGAGAGAGATTATAGCTCTTAGATTAAATCAGCACAAAACTATTAACATCTTCTTGCAGATTGTAAGTATTTGTGTAAAATGGTCATTTATGTGTTATTTCTAATATTTTCTGGTGTATTTTGTATGCTATTTAAAATTATTTTCTTAATTGTTAGTGTTGTGGTGGACTGTGGTCATGGCTTAAAAATATGTATGGGCAGTCTGAGTTGCGCAATTAACAAATGCAAATATAGAAATCAATAAAGAAAGAAAGAAAGAAAGAAAGAAAGAAAAAGAATCATCCAGTTAATCAACAAAAGCAATATATCTGAGAAAGAAACAGACTTTACTGAAGCAAAGAATTTTTACAGTTGTGTAAGGTACCTATATTCTCATTTAGGAGGGGAAGGAATATTAGAGACATACTTGTTCATAGTAAATATATAGCCCCTTGCCAAAGTATGTATAAAACTCTTAGTTATAAAGGCACACAGCCATGTCGAAAATGTACTTCATGTCAATATGTGGTTCAAACTTTTAAAAATATTAATGGTCAGAAATTTAATGTGTTTGGAAGTTATAGTTGCCATACAGAATGTGTGGTATATGTTTTAAAATGCCCCTGCAACAAGTTTTATGCGGGAGAAAGTAAAATAATGTTTAAAGCTCATCTCTAGGAGCATGTTAGAGAGACATTAAACATCAAAGAAGAGAAAATCCTGTAGCACAACATTTTTTAAACTGTTATAATAGTTATCCCATGAGTTTAAAGGGGACAACTTTAGAAAAAATTGAAAATTATGGGGGGTTTAGTAATGTTAAAAGGAAACTTTTATATAAGGAATCTTTATTTATTTTAAAGTTTGGTACTCTGACCCCTGCTGGTATAAATATGTCATGCAATTGGAAAGTTTTATTATAAATTGATATTGTGTTTAATTGCTTAATTGTATTTAATTGTTAAGTAATTGATTGCTTTTTTATACTATAAAAGGTGTGCATTATTTGGTGTTATTTACTCTATTGAAGGCACTGTACGCCAAGATGCTAGAGAGGACCCAATAAAATTACTTTTCTTGTGTTTTACTGGACTGTCGTATTTGTTCATCTTTTTTCCTTTTGTTGTTTTTCCTGAGATTTACTACTAGCAACGCCTGTGGTATAAAATGTATGTGTGAGTGAATATGTAAAAATGTCCCGCTAACAAAAATATGACTGGATAAAACAGAATTAGGTGCCATCAAAGTCTATGGAATACAGCAGTAGATGTGAGCTAGAGTAATATACCTAGCATCCACTAAAGTCCCTAAAGAGATAGTTGAAAGGAGAAACATGACATTTGCCCATGAGAAAAAATATAAAATGTGCATATTTGTTATAGAGTGTAGATAAAGACAATTGCATTTGGAAGATTCTGAAATTATAACAACAATGTAATGGTGTGTATTTGTAGCTTTACTGCATTTCTGAAAATAAATCTATGCACTAGCCTCAGCTCCTTTTGCACACCCACTGCCCCAGAAGAATATGTCTCCTGTAAGGAGGTATATGTCATTTAATTGTGAAGATGACACATAAATATAATGCCCACAGTAATGTATTGAAGCCTCTTGCTCTACACTGCAGAGTACTGACGCTTCTAGCAAGCAATAGCAATGACGTTTCCATAGTTATAAAACTGACATTTATTTTACACATAGTGTGCTACCTCTCCCAAATTAAAAAAAAAGATAGAACAATTATATACACTACTGATGACTCATTGAGATGAATAATGGCCAGTGTAATATATTTCACTGCATTGCTGTCAAACACATACTCTGTCCTCTTATGAAACATATCAATGATTATTCAACATTGATCATATAAATGCCCTTAACTTTCATAAACATTATGCTTTCTCGCATTTCCAAAAGATTGCCACCTTCTGCAGATGCCTCTGATGTTTGATTGTGAATAAAGTGAAAGAACTAATCATGAATGCAATGCTTGTAATCCTATTACTCTAACATATTATACAGTCCATCCCATACAAGATTTATCAGTGATTGTTTCAAAGGGATTATGTGACTGCTGTCTGTTTTCAAACATAATTTACCTCTCAAAAAAAGGTACCTACTGTGAAATGTATATTTCTGATGTGTGATTGTGAAGAAAGTGAAATAAATAGTGCCCTTGGCAATGTATCTCATCACATTGCTCATAAGCACATATGCTGACCCTAGGCAAGTCATATCAATGATCATTCAACAGTGCTAATGTCACTGCCCTGTGGTTTCAGCTCAGAATCTAGTTTTATTGGCCATTTTGGGCTATTTCTTTCCCTTTCATCTTTCTGCTTAAAAACCCGTGTTTGCACAGTTTTGGGCATCATGCAGTGGCGTTTAACTATGGTTAAACTATTCCCAGTGCCAGAAAGAGTACATTATAGTTTTCCCTTAGACCTAGACATTTTCTAGTTTTAGTATTCAAAACTGTTTCTTTGTGCTCAGCAATGTCCAAATCTCGTTGCAAGCACTAAATAATCTACAAATTACTGCAGCACTCAACTTTCCTCACTTATCAAACAAAATCAGTTCTTAGTACTTAAATTAATAAGCACTACCCAGGCATGTCCAAGGGTCAGCTCCCGGTGTTTTCTCCTGTCCACCTGATGAATCTTGGCATCTTGGGGCAATGTAGTAATTGTCTCATGTACAATGACAATCCTCTCCTCCTACCACCCAACACTACAACCTGTGAGAGATGCACTTATATAGCCAAACTGGAAGCCAAGTTCTCTTCAGCCAAGACTGGAACAGACAGTCAAGAGGAGAAGGTAAACACCACACTGCACTCTACACATCAAAACCTGCACCACCCAAACCCACACATAGTAACACAAAACACACACCTACATTTGCAGAGGTGCTCAATAAAAATCTGCCCAAACAAAAGAGACCTCCAAAGTTGAAATGCAAGCAACCACCCCCCCAACACTACCCAAACTACACATAACCCACAAAATCAGTGTGCCTCTCAACCTCAGCCCATAAGGCAAAACAACATACCCAACACACTAGTCATTGGCAACTCTACAGGCAGGCACACTGAAGTCCCTCTCACCAGGCTAAACAAGGAGAATGTTACTGTCAGCTTCCTGTCAGTTGCCAGGATCCGCCATATAATCCACAGACTCAGGTCACTCCACAACAAGTACAAATATGACTATGTCATTGTCCATGTTGGAGTGCATGACCTAAGATGTATCTCCCTGGACTACATGAAAAGAGACCTGGAGGAGCTCTCTGACCATGTGGCCCAGGCAGGTATGACACTAGCCCTGATTAGCATCCTACCATCACTCAGAATGATACCACATTACAAGGACAAAATGATTGACTTAAACAAATGGCAAAGCTTCTGGTGTCATTCCAAGGGGATCCAGTATCTTTCTGCCTGGGATGACATGATCAGCAGGCCATGATGCTTTGCCAGAGATGGCCTGCACCTGTCGCCTCTGGGATTCCAAATACTGACTAAGGATATTATCACCCCTATAGTGCCTTTTTTAGGCAAGGCTCAAACATCAAACGCACCACCATAGTAGATACAAACAAGTGAAATCTAAGGGTAATGCTACTCAATGCTAGAAGTCTAAGCCTCAAAATGCACTCACTCGAGGTACTCCTTAAGATGGAGAACATCAACATCTGTGCAGTGACAGAGACCTGGTTGAAGACTCCAGAGAGCACCTCTGCATTATCAGACTACAGTTCTTACCACACCTTTCAGCCACCTAACCTGGACTGAAATACTAAAGGAGAAGATGTGTCCATATTCATAAAGGATAGCCACACCTCCAGGCTAGTTGGTCAACATAATGCATCCGAAATTATCCAAGTACAAGTAACACTGGGCAAGACTGCAATTCAGATTGTAGCTTGTTACAAATCCCTCACCATGCCCCAGGACACCCACTCCATGTTTCTCGGTATACTGGATAATATTAAGGTACAGCCCAATACCCTAATATTGGGAGATTTCAACTACCCTACCATCATATGGGAAAACTACTCATGTACTAACTCATCTGCCGAATGTTTTCTGGAATTCATCAATTCCAATGCCCTGGATCAGCTTGTCCATACCTCTACCAGGGGCAGCAACATCCTGGACCTGGTCATTACCAATATGGATAACAGATGCTGCATGCCAGAGGTCAACTCCTCGCTGGTCAGGTCCGACCAAAACCTAATCACCCTAGACATCCATATCCCACCCCCACCCTCCCATTAAAGAAACCACTGTAAAAATTGTCTCCAAAGCCAGCTTCATGCTTCTTAAGTCAGAAGTGGCCAACTTCACATCACCCACACCGATGGAAAATAGAGACATGAATTCTGAATCATATACAAAAGCACTGTATAAGCACATACACAAGTGCATGGACCATGCCATCCCCAACAGAACCAAGCTGCTATCCTCCAAAAAAAGCAAGCCAATCTGGTGGTCCCCTGCCATAAACAAACTCTACAACAGAAGGAAGAAACTGTTGCAAAAAAGAGTAAAATCCCATGATTGCAGGAACTCCCTGGTCAGCCTCAGCAAGAAGCTGAGATCCCTCATAAAATCATCCAAAGCTAGTTGCAAAATAAAATTGCCATGGATTCTAAAGACAACCACAAAGCTTTCTACAGCTATGTCAAGAATCTCAATGGCAACATTCAGATCTGCTCAGAACTACAGCACAATGGCACTACATTTACCAAACCAACTGATATTGCCAACATCCTAGCAGACAGGTTCAGTGCAAACTTTACCCCCCCTCACCCCCCAAAGGGCCCATCTCCATTGCAAAGACCCTGTAATCCCAGATGCACAAGTAAAGACCACACTCTCCAAAGGCAAGAACACAGAATCCATGAGACCAGACAACATCTCAGGTTGCATTCTGCACGAACTACAGAATGAACTGGTACCCCACCTAAGTACCATGTTCAACCACAGCCTCACTTTAGACTTTGTACCTATGGAATAGCACACAGTGATGTTTATCCCACTCCACAAAGGGGGGGAGGGGCACCACTGACCCCAGGAACTAACCCCCCATTAGCCTGACGATCCTGGTCTGCAAGGCCATGGAACACATCATCCTGGAGCTTATAAGCAAAGAGATAGGTAACCTCCAAACTCTGGACCCCACTCAGATTGAGTTTGTAAAAGGTATATTATGCCTCCTAAACCTGACTGACTTCTTCAAAGCAGTCACCAGAGCTGTAGATGAGGGTAAGGTGGTGGACACCGCCTATCTTGACCTCGCCAAGGCTTTCAACACCCTCCCCCACACTGGTATTATAGATAAACTCACTGGACTAGGCATAAATCCATATGTCACAAGATGGGTGGCCAAGTGACTCACTGACAAAACCCACACAGTGAAAGAAGCAGACTCCAAATCCAACTTCACACCAGTGACAAGCGGAGTATCACAGGGTTTGGTCATGAGTCATCTCCTGTTTGGTATCTAGTTCTCTGAAGTCCAGGCTAATACAGCTGGTCTCTGGCTGATGAAATTAGTAGATGACTGCAACCTAGGAGCCATAATAAATTCATCTAAGGATGCGAACATTCCATAAAGAGGCCTCACTGACACTGATGCTTGGTGTCAAAGTCATGGCCTACAGCTCAATGTCAAGAAGTGCATTGTCATCCCCTTTGGGAAAAACACCATACCCATGAACTACCACATAGGCGGTAGCCTACTAAACACCGAAAGTGTGATAAGAGACCTTGGGGCACAGGTGGACAGCAGTCTCTACTTTGATAATCACATCGCCACAGTAGTCAGGAAATCCTTCTACATGGCACACCTCATCTCAAAGGGGCTCTCCTCCAGAAAAAAGAGAAGTCATCATTCCTCTCTACTTATCCATCATCAGACCCACTATAGAGTACAATGCCCCATTTGACATGTACCTCATAAGACATCCGCAACAACTAGAAATGCCACAGAAATACCTTACTAGGAGGAGTACTGGCCACAAACAGATGCCATACCCAGACCATCTCAAAAAACTCCAGCTCTACAGCATCGCATATCATCTACTCAGAGGCGACCTCTGCCAAACATACAAAGCCGTGTCTAACCCAGATCTGATGGACATGCTACACTTAAAGAAATCCCAATTTTTCCAAGCCAGACACTCCAGGGACCTAACGCTTCTCACCACAATAAACAGAACATGCTGAAGGGATAGATTCCTGTCCCAGAGACTTCCCATACTCTGGAACAGGCTACCCATTCATGTCAAGCAGAGCTCCTCATTAGCTCTCTTTAAGAGAAATCTTGAGAACTGGATGGGAAACAGGAAATTCACTCCGGGGATCACTGCTATGGTGCTGCTCCACAGGGCCACAGGAAAATAGTTTTCTTGGGTGGCGAAAGCCAGGGAACCTCATTTGGCTAGGCTTATATAGGCCCTAGGGCCGATAGCCTAGTACATACCTATGAACCTATGAACCTATGAACCAGGGGTTGTCAGTTTGGCAGGATTCAAAAACCTACCAATCTGCATCAACATCCTGTAGACCAGAGGTTTATTTTATCACACAATGAAGTGAGTCATATTTGATGTAGTAGAACTCACATTCAAAGGAATAATGAGAAAAGTATGAAAGAAGGGAGTATGCATGTATCAGACTTAATTAGAGTAATAAGAACTGAAACATCCTATGTGATGTACATTAAACCCGTCTCCTGTTAAACATAAAATAATTGCTTCCTCACTGTGCTCTCAGTCTTGCTTTCTGTCACACAGAGGGGCTAAATACAGTTGCCCAATGGGAACCATATCACTGCAGCCAAAAGAAAAACCTTCAGTTTTTGCCACAAGGCATGAACTGTCATTTACTGTCCAATATCATGCAAATGTTGATGATAGAAATAATGGGCTTGATTTATGGACCTCATGTGTGAGGTGCGTTAATCTATTTTTTGACTGTATTAAACATGTGAAAAAGGATTGCTAGGACAGTCATGAAAGTGGGGGTAAGCAGAGGCTTGGATACTGAGTGAAGTACAAAGTAATATGCAACATGATGATAGTAGCGCACCATAGCTATCCATTTCATTACAAGATAACAGTGTATTTCTGCAGAGAACTGGAGGAATTTGGATAGTTACCAACCACATCAGGTGTATGCGACAAAAACTTAATAATGTTGTGTGGCCAGGTAAACCAAATCGAGTGATATATACACATAAGTGACATGGAGAGTTATGTAGGGGGCATATTTTATTTATTTATTTTTTTTTTGGAAAAGTGCCCTTTTTAATGTTTGTTTGTTTATTTATTTATTTATTTATTTTGTCGAGAAAGAGAAGAATGTTGGGGAAGGTAGTTAGGAAAAAGGAGAGTAGGTATATAGGGTAGATTAGATAGGTAGGGTAGGTTAGGCAAACTAGTAGGTGCAGACATACAGAAAATACAAGACAGACAGGGATGATGATATACACAAAAGATCACAACACACCATGGCTGAGTATAAGTAGGAGATATCAGAGATGTATTCACATCCAGTATGCATACAATGAGAATCTAATCCTCACCTTCTACACTATCATCAGTGTCTCCTGTGACAGAAACATTGGGCAGTGCTGTACAGGGCATTGATTTAGGAATTCTATGTAGGATTTTTTCTATTCTTCTGATTGCTAGCACCAAAGCATATCTCCATTATCTCCTCCATCAACCTTTACAGCTTTTAACAAGTGATGTAATCACCACCTTCACTGGCACTTCTCTCTGTATGTAACAGTACAACAACCCCCAGGGCAGAGTTACCTATTACAGGTGGAGCAGACAGGGCAGGAGTTGTGAAGGCAATGTTGAGAGGATGTGACCTAGAAGTGCTGGGTGTCTTACCACTGGTCATCAGATCCTCTATGGCTGATCTAGCTCTCCGTGTTGGTGGTCATTTGTGTTGCAGCAGAAATTATAGTCCAAATGTCATTATTGAAAAAAAAGAAAAGAAAAAGAGACAGATAGCTTTGGGGAAGAGACATCATAGAAACTACAAAATTCATGCCACTTTATCATATTAGTCTATCTATATTGCTCATAAAAATGTTAAAATATGTCAAATCCAGATAAAAATGTAAAAACAAATGTGCAAAACTACAAATTGATCTAATTGGTATTATACAAATTAGGCAAACAGTTCTGTGACTATTGCATATATGCTTTATGCATTCCAAATCATAAAATGTCTATGTAAATTTTTGAGATTTTTTTCCTTGAGAAGTAGATTGCCATTCAGTGATTGTCACTGCTGGTAATCACCAAAGTACAATGCAAAGCATTTCACAAAGTATGAAAAAATAAATAATAAAACTAAATTATAAATCATATACTAGAATCTCTACTTTCACAGCGATGTCTACTTACTTTGATTTGAACCTTGAAACCATGAGACACTGATGAATAACAGTGTTGGCACCTCAACAATGACATAGTAAAGGAAGGTGGAGCACATGTACTAAGCTTTGTACTTCTGATATTTTAAATTTAGATTGCAATATATCCAGGATAGCACACACAGTCATCATTTGTCCTTTCACAGTAGAAGTCTTCCTGAATGTGATCCTTGCAGAAGTTATGACAGTGAAGCATGTGAAAGTATAAGTAAATGTCTGCAACACAAGATTGTGTTATTTCCTTTTTGTGCATTGCTCTATTGTGATCCCTTTGTACCATGAATGTATTACACTTTGCATTGATCTTGATTTTTTATGTATGTCTACATTGTTTACATTTGGAAGGACTTGCAGCCACTTTATCCTCACAGGTGCATTATCTTCTTGCAATATTTTACTAAAGGGTGCATAAAGGTTATGTGATAAGTCAGTAAATGTATATGACCCTCCCCCATAAATGTACTTTCCCT